>NW_028270142.1:120702008-120852291 GCF_037043375.1 Chiloscyllium plagiosum | reverse complement strand
GCTTGGAATGATTCTCAGTTCCTCTGGGCACAGTGACACTGCCTTGCCTGTATCAGAGTATTATTGTTAAAGTTGAGGTAGAGATGGAGTGAAGGTTTAAGTGATGCTGATGTTGGAGCATATTACAAACAACATATCTCCTTGGGTCAGCATAATGCTTGAGATCCACAAAAACATGAGCTGGTTTTCAGATCCCTTTAACAGTAAGATACATCTTTGCATTGAATTATTTTATTTCTTATGCTTTGCTTTATAACATCTTGTGGTTCTATGTATCATCAACATTGAAATGAACATAAACACTGGATGGAAGTAGGCCAGTAATTGCCTAATCAAAACAAAAATCTATCAAACAGTCTCCATTATGTAATTCAGATCAATTTAATTCAGCACTTTGTAAAGACAGGATACCCTCCAGTAGCTTACTGAGTGATTTTTAATAATGAGTATTGGCAGGCCATTGAGAACCTTGCTCAGCAGAAATCTACACATGCTTTCAGTCAGGTTATGTCAGCAATCAGGAGTCGAAGCAATGGTTACTTCATACTTTTATAAGCACAAAATATAAACAGATAGCAGGAGTCTGGAAAAGGCCAACTATTCCATCCAACCTGTCCTCTAAGCACCATCAATCCTGTTGTCCTTAGCAACTACTGTGGGAGGCAAAAAAATGAGGAAAACTAATCATAAATTCTTCGCTGATTCCTAAAGACAAGAAAATAAGCTTAAAAACTGATTACGCAGAAATAATTAGAACTACCCTTTATCTTTTCAACATTTGAAAAGATTTTAACTCTCAGGATATGCTCATGTGAGTTCAGCAATCATCTGAGTGAACAGCAATAGACTTTATTGGATGTGTCTGTACAGAAGACAGCATGAGAGGACAATTTAGCTAGAGATCTTCAGATTCAGGCTCCATATGTTCTGACATCAATCTGACATAGCTCCTTTTACACATATTCCGTGGGTATACTCAAGTGCTAACATCTCAAGAGCCTCACCTAGGATGGCCATTGATCCAATTTTGTACCACACAACCAGGCTTTTAGCTGGTCTGCAACTGTTCCAGTAACAGATGTCTTCCTGTCTAGTAATCAGTACCTTGCTTTAAAGCTGGTGTTCCACTGCAGTACGCCTATGCCCATTTATTTCCCCATCCACAACATCTGCAAATTAAATGTCTCTCTTTGATATTTGTTTTCAGTCAAAGGTGTGTAAGTGCTGAGAGTGAGTTGTAAGACTCCCCAAACTCTCAAGGAATACATCATTACTTTATCAGCTTGCTAATTTATGGAGGGGAGGCAGATGATGAAGTCATCCCAGTGTGCAACATGATCTCAGTGTGTCATGTGGTGGCAATGATAGCTTTCCCTTTCATGCTGTGGATCTTGTGTGCAGTATTCTTGTCCTGTGGCAATGGCTGCACTAACTTTACCCATAGGCTGTCTTTTTGAGAACTACAATGAATTGATGCTTACTCTAAGCTTTACTATACATTCCTGTCAAACTGGATACAACTTCATTGTCTCAGTTCTGTGCCTGAAGGAAGGTACGACTGACTGTCAAACAAGGAGAGAGGTACTTAATCCAACCCAACCAGAATGGAGACTGAATCCCATGCTGTTGGCATCAATCTCGTTTACACCAGACATCCAGCCTGTATAGATTCCACGCAAGGAGTCTGAGTTGCTACGAAATATTTTATTTTTACAGACATGCTCTAGTCCAAGCCCATCACATGGCTGACCAGAATCTCTGCCAACCTTACCACCTGCCATTGGCACAATTTCCAAAGAATTGGAAGAAGTTCTAAAGGGATATTGTCTCATGTTGTAGTACCAAGCTCTGGTGGCTTGCTGTTTATTAACACTACTACCATCAACCCTCCTTTCTATATTTTACATTAAATTAATTACAAAACAAATGGTAGGTAAAATTTGCATTGCACAAATGCCAGGTACTGACCAAAGAAAGAGAACTTAGCCATCGCTCATTGGCATCCTTACTGAATCCCCTAATATTAACACCCTGGATTTATTCTTGACCAAATATTGAACCAAACTAGTCACATAAATACATTGGCTACAAGGGTAGGTTGAAGGCTTGGAAAACTGTCATGAGTAACTCACCTCCTGACTCAGAAAGCCTGCCCCCTGTATTCAAGGCTCATGTCAGCAGTATGCTGGAATACTCTCCATTTGTCTGGATGAGTGCAGCTCCAACTCAAGAAGCTTGGAGAGAGAGAGAGAGAGGGTTAATGCAAAACAGGAGGGGGTACCTCTTCTTTTGGTGTTACCACAATTGTAGATGATAATCGATAAGATTAATCATGGATGATGACTGTTTAATGGAACAATTAATAAACAGGAAATGACATGGTGGAATTTAATTATATTTCATTTCATCCACACTTCCTGTTTTTCCCTGTTCTTTTAGCTACAAACCATAAGAAAGTGCAAAGCGACAGTTGTCTTTTGGTTGCTTTTAATCAATGTCCTTGTTATCATTGTTTTCGTTGATATTAGTGGCTCCATCTCCTTGAAAAAAGACTGTTTATTTTTCCTCTTTCCTTTATCACTATATGTTTAAATGCCTCTCTCTCTCTCCTCACTCTAAGCAGTAGCAGGGTATGCAGTGTGGATTTAAAAATGGACTTCTTCCTCGGCCCACTAGTTTCTCAGCAGCTTGTTGTAGAGAGTTATTGAGGCTATTTATTTTTTTGAACAAGGTCGTACCATTGACAAGCGAGGCCAACAGAGTCTGTTACTTCCGAGCAGATTACAGTAAAAAGAAATGATGTTAAACTCTCAATACTTCTGCTCTTTTGTTGTCGATGTTCTTTTTTCTTTTAGAAAAGAGTTGTCTTCTGGTAGGTCAGGAAGAATGAGTCTGTGTGTTTCCACCCTGGTGAGCAGGTGACAATAGCCTCTCTCTCACTCACTAAAGCTAAGTCTAAGGCCCCATCTAATTATCATTGTTAGAGGATAAACCACTATTAAGTCTAAATGAGAAGAGGCACATACACAAGTTGCAATTTATTGCTTGATAACAATAGGTACATAGAACATAGAACATAGAACATAGAACATAGAACAATACAGCACAGAACAGGCCCTTCGGCCCACGATGTTGTGCCGAACATTTGTCCTAGCTTAAGCACCCATCCATGTACCTATCCAATTGCCGCTTAAAGGTCACCAAAGATTCTGACTCTACCACAGGCAGCGCATTCCATGCCCCCACCACTCTCTGGGTAAAGAACCTACCCCTGACATCTCCCCTATACCTTCCACCCTTCACCTTAAATTTATGTCCCCTTGTAACACTCTGTTGCACCCGGGGAAAAAGTTTCTGACTGTCTACTCTATCTATTCCTCTGATCATCTTATAAACCTCTATCAAGTCACCCCTCATCCTTCGCCGTTCCAACGCGAAAAGGCCTAGTACTCTCAACCTATCCTCTTATGACCTATTCTCCATTCCAGGCAACATCCTGGTAAATCTTCTCTGCACCCTCTCCAAAGCTTCCATATCTTTCCTAAAGTGAGGCGACCAGAACTGCACATAGTACTCCAAATGTGGCCTAACCAAGGTCCTGTACAGTTGCAACATCACTTCACGACTCTTGAATTCAATCCCTCTGCTAATGAACGCTAATACACCATAGGCCTTCTTACAAGCTCTATCCACCTGAGTGGCAACTTTCAAAGATCTATGAACATAGACCCCAAGATCCCTCTGTTCCTCCACTTCACTAAGAACCCTATCGTTAACCCTGTATTCCGCATTCTTATTTGTCTTTCCAAAATGGACAACCTCACACTTGGCAGGGTTGAACTCCATCTGCCACTCCTCAGCCCAGCTCTGCATCATATCTAAGTCTCTTTGCAGTCGACAACAGCCCTCCTTACTATCCACAACTCCACCAATCTTCGTATCATCTGCAAATTTACTGACCCACCCTGCGACTCCCTCATCCAAGTCATTAATAAAAATTACAAACAGCAGAGGACCCAGAACTGATCCCTGCGGAACTCCACTTGTAACTGGGTTCCAGGCTGAATATTTGCCATCTACCACCACTCTCTGACTTCGACCGGTTAGCCAGTTTTCTATCCAATTGGCCAAATTTCCCTCTATCCCATGCCTCCTGACTTTCCGCATAAGCCTACCATGGGGAACCTTATCAAATGCCTTACTAAAATCCATGTATACTACATCCACTGCTCTACCCTCATCCACATGTTTGGTCACCTCCTCAAAGAATTCAATAAGACTTGTAAGGCAAGACCTACCCTTCACAAATCCGTGCTGGCTGTCCCTAATCAAGCAGTGTCTTTCCAGATACTCATAAATCCTATCCCTCAGTACCCTTTCCATTACTTTGCCTACCACCGAAGTAAGACTAACTGGCCTGTAATTCCCGGGGTTATCCCTATTCCCTTTTTTGAACAGGGGCACAACATTCGCCACTCTCCAGTCCCCTGGTACCACCCCCGTTGACAGTGATTGACGAAAAGATCATTGCCAACGGTACTGCAATTTCCTTTCTTGCTTCCCACATAATCCTAGGATATATCCTGTCAGGCCCGGGGGACTTGTCTATCCTCAAGTTGTTCAAAATGTCCAACACATCTTCCTTCCTAACAAGTATCTCCTCTAGCTTACCAGTCCGTTTCACACTCTCCTCTTCAACAATACGGTCCCTCTCGTTCGTAAATACTGAAGAAAACTACTCATTCAAGACCTCTCCTATCTCTTCCGACTCAATACACATCTCCCAATACTGTCCTTGATCGGACCTACCCGCGTTCTTGTCATTCTCATGTTTCTCACATACGCATAAAATTTTTTTGGGTTATCCTTGATCCTATCCGCCAAAGATTTTTCATGCCCTCTCTTTTAGCTCTCCTAATCCCTTTCTTCAGGTCCCTTCTGGCTATCCCGTATCCCTCCACTGCTCTGTCTGAACCCTGTTTCCTCTACCTTATGTAAGCCTCCTTCTTCCTCTTTACAAGACATTCAACCTCCCTCGTCAACCAAGGTTCCCTCACACGACCATTTCTTTCCTGCCTGACAGGTACATACATATCAAGGACACGTCGTATCCGTTCCTTGAAAAAGTTCCACATTTCCACGACCTCCTTCCCTGACAGCCTATACTCCCAACTTATGCTCCTCAGATCCTGTCTTACAGCATCGTAATTACCCTTCCCCCAACTGTAAAACCTACCCTGTTGCACGCACCTATCTCTCTCCATAACCAAGGTGAAAGTCACAGAATTGTGGTCACCATCACCAAAATGTTCACCCACTAACAAGCCCATCACTTGTCCCGGTTCATTACCGAAAAGTGACATTGACAACTGTAGGGAGTGCTGATTGGTTTATTGTACAATTACCTGTTTGTGTCCCGAACGTTCTCGGTCAGATCCACCGACGTCAAGCCGGTGTTCTTCTCTGACCACTGCCTCCTGCTGGCCGACTGTCACCTACAGGACGAGCAGCGGGCTGGTAAGGGAACGTGGAAACTGAACACCAAGCTGTTGACCCCGGGAAACATTAAGGAGCTCAAGAGGGATTACGCAGGTTGGAGAACCGTGAAGTCCCTCTTTGAGTCTCCAGCAGACTGGTGGGAAACAGTAAAAGGGAACATCAAGAGGTTCTTCATCCTCAAAGGTGTTCAGGAGGCGAGAGAGAGACGGGGAAAACTGTCCCAGCTCCAGGAAAGTATGCAGAACCTGCTCCTGCTGCCACGGAGGACCTCAAGGAGGTGAAGGGCCAGCAAGCCTCGCTCTTTGCCTCGGAGGCCTCCAAGATAATCTTCCGGTCCAGGGTCCGCTCGGTGGAGCAGGACGAGACGTGTTCACGTTTCTTCTTCCAGAAGGTGCACAAAGAGAGCTCCGTGCTCAGCAGCCTGAAGGAAGAAGATGGCTCGGTAACGTCATCTCAGGCTGACATCATGAGGATCAGCAAATCCTTCTATGCCAGTCTGTATGACGCGAAGCCAACCGACAACGCTGCCTCCAAGTCGTTCCTGTCCTCTATCACGGAGGTCCTAGACGACGGAACACGAGAGAGGCTGGACCAGCCGCTATCTCTGGATGAGCTGACCAAGGCCCTCGAGTCCTTCGAAAAGAATAAAACTCCCGGAAGCGACGGCTTACCGGTCGAGCTCTATTCCGCTCTTTGGGACTTGATTGGCCGGGACCTGCTGGAGGTGTATGTCAGTATGCTTCGGGCAGGTACCATGAGTGAATCCATGAGGAAAGGCATCATCACCCTCATCTACAAGCAGAAGGGGGAGAGGGAAGAAATTAGAAATTGGAGACCGATCTCACTGTTAAACACAGACTACAAAATCTTGTCAAAGGTCATCGCCAACCGGGTCAGGTCTGCTCTGGGATCGGTGATTCACCCTGACCAAACCTGTGCTGTACCGGGCAGGAAGATCGCTGAGAGTCTCGCACTCCTCAGAGATACGATCGCCTACGTGCAGGACAGGGGGGTGGACACCTGCCTCATCAGCCTGGACCAGGAGAAAGCCTTTGACAGGATATCGCATACATATATGAGGGATGTCCTCTCCAAAATGGGCTTCGGGGAGGGAATCGCTAATTGGATCAGACTGCTCTACACCAACATTGTCAGTGCAGTCTCAATCAATGGGTGGGAATCAGATAGCTTCCCAGTCAGATCTGGAGTCAGGCAGGCTGCCCTCTCTCTCCTGCCTTGTTTGTGTGTTGCATAGAGCCATTTGCCGAGTCCATCAGGAAGGATGCGAGCCTGAGAGGGGTGACTATTCCTGGCAGCGGGGGTCTGCAGGTTAAGGCCTCCCTGTACATGGATGACGTTGCCGTTTTCTGCTCGGATCCGCTGTCCGTGCACAGACTCATGTGCATTTGTGACCAGTTCGAACGGGCCTCGGGGGCCAAGGTAAACCGAGGCAAGAGCGAAGCCATGCTCTTCGGGAACTGGGCCGACCAATCCTCTATCCCCTTCACCGTCAGGACTGACCACCTGAAGGTGCTGGGTATTTGGTTCAGGGGGGCTGGGGCGTGCGCCAAGACCTGGGAGGAGCGGATCAGGAAGGTGAGACAGAAACTGGGCAGATGGGAGCAACGGTCGCTCTCCATCGCGGGTAAGAACCTGGTCATCAGGTGTGAGGTACTCTCAGTATTGTTATACGTGGCACAGGTCTGGCCTATCCCCAGAACCTGTGCTGCCGCAGTCACCCGGGCCATCTTCCACTTCGTGTGGAGATCAAAGATGGACCGGGTCCGAAGAGATGTAATGTACAAAGACCGGTGCAATGGGGGAAAAAACACACCCAATGCCACCCTCACCCTGATGGCCACCTTTGTGTGTGGCTGCATCAAGCTGTGCGTGGATCCCCGGTACGCAAACACCAAGTGTCACTACGTACTGAGGTTCTACCTGTCCCCGGTGTTGCGAAGGATGGGCCTGGCCTCGCTGCCGCGGAACGCTCCGAGTAGTTGGACCATTCCGTATCACCTGTCCTTCGTGGAGAAATTTATCAAGAAAAACACCTTTGACCACAAGTCCATCAGGAAGTGGTCAGCACGTAGTGTCCTTGAGACCCTTCGGGAAAAGGAGAGGGCGGATCCTGTCGAGCGGTTCCCTGAGCAGACTGTCAAAGCCATTTGGCAGAATGCCTCATCGCCAGAACTTTCCAACAAGCACCAAGACATGGCTTGGCTGGTGGTGAGAAGGGCTCTGCCTGTGAGATCCTTTATGCACGCCCGGACTCTCTGCCGCACCGCACGCTGCCCTCGAAGCGGCTGCGGGGGGGACGAGACTGTCACACACCTGCTTCTGGAATGTGCCTATGCAGAGGAAGTCTGGAGAGGAATGCAGTGGTGTCTGTCGAGGTTCGTCCCGAGCAGCGCCGTGACGCGGGACTCCGTGCTCTATGGCCTGTTCCCCGGGATGCACACCGAGACGAACATCAACTGTGCCTGGAGGATCATCAACTCGGTGAAGGACGCTCTCTGGGTGGTCCGAAACCTGTTGATCTTCCAGCTGAAGGAGTTGACCCCGACTGAGTGTTGCAGATTGGCACATTCCAAGGTCCAGGACTACGTGTTGAGGGACGCGCTGAAGCTTGGGGCAGCTGCCGCCAAGGCGCGGTGGGGAAAGACCACCGTCTAACATCTGCCTGCCTAATGAAGAACAGGGGGCCCACGCAGTCATTTGGGCTCCGCTGGCGTCTGAGCTCAATGTAATCGCACCAACCTGTGAATATGAATGATTACCCTGTTTCGATACGTAAAGAAATGGAATGTTTACAGAATGATGACATGTCCAATTGTATAGATTAAATATATATGAATAAAGTATATTTTTGAAATAAAAAAAAAATTGTACAATAGCTCCTTGCTTCTGACACTGAGCTTATGTAGTGAGATGTGATCTGATGAAAAATCCAGGAAGCAGATGCTTCAGAGGTGAAGGAAACTCTGATTTTATTAAAACACTCAAAATTGAGAATATATATAATCCTTGACAAGAAAATGAGTATTTAAAAAAAAACAATGTGATGCATCAAGTGAAATGAAACTTGTCTGACAGCTGCTAACAACCCAGTTAACCCTTGCAGATTGACTTGGTAGAGTGGGTTTTGTATTACAGAGAGCTGTTAATTACTGGGTGACGGGGAAAAGAGAGAGAGAGACAAATGAGATTCCTGCAGTGAAACATGAAAGAGCTCAGATAAGATTTACAAGGAGGTTGCCAGGATTAGAGGATTTGAGCTACAATGAGAGGTTGAATAGGCTGGAGCTGTTTTCCCTGGAGCGTTAGAGGCTAAGGGGTGACCTTATCAAGGTTTACAAAATCATGTGGGGCATGGATACGATAAATGGACAAAGTCTTTTCCCTGGTGTAGGGGAATCCAGAACTGGAACACATAGGTTTAGGGTGAGACGGCAAAGATATAAAAGGGACCTAAGGGGCAATATTTTCATGCAGAGTGTGGTGTGTGTATGGAATGAGCTGCCAGAGGAAGTGGTGGAGGTTGGTACAATTGCAACATTTAAAAGGCATCTTGATGAATATATGAATAGGAAGGGTTTAGAGGGATATGGGTCAAGCGCTGGCAAATGGGATTAGATTAGGTTAGGATATCTGGTCAGCATGGACAAGTTGGACCGAAGGGTCTGTTTCCGTGCAGTACATCTCTATGACTCTATGACTCTATCTTGTTTCCCTTCCGTGGGAAGTGCCCTGTACCATTGGCCCTGAAGTCCACCATTCTTATCCTATCTTACTGAGCTGGGACAAAGCATCTCGATGACATTACATTCACCCCCAAAGTGGCTTCTGTTAGCTTGGACAGTGGTGGATGTTGTTGGCACTGCCCTCTGTCGGTCTCTTAGCTCTCCAGTCACTTCTCGTCAGTATGTGAAGGTTTGCGGATGAGAAGATTGCTCACTTCCCTTTTTTTCCTGAGTCTGAGACTGGGCTGTAGCTGATGATCTTGACACTGGCTGGACATCTTGTTGAACAAACCTCAGAGATCAGGGTTCCCCAGTTGTAATGACTGTCAATTTCCCTTATCTCCCACCAAATCTGGATTGGATCACTGAGCTGTTGTTCCTCCTCTTGGGGTTGTGTGAGCCTCCAGTTATTAGATGAGGTGTAAATGGTTCTCCAATAAAAATGAATGGGTTCCAATAGTTTTGAATTTCCAGTATTTCTCTTGGATGAATGTAGGTTAAAGTTTTAGTGGTCGTATAAGGCCTTCACATTCAAAGGTATATAATAAAATGGTGTGGAATGTTCAGTGTTTCTGTGTCTGAGCAAATAAGTAAAAGTTGAATGGTTTTTTATTTTTGTAGGCTCCAGAATGTCTCAGTTGTTTGCTCTGCAGGCTGGTGTTCATTTTCTTTGAGCTGAAACATTTGTGGGGGTCTTCCTTTAGCTTCCCCTGTTCCAGACAGCTGCCCTTGCACTTGTATATTGCCTAGTCTGTCTCAGCCAGACAGCTGAGTTCTCTCAGTGACTCTGAGTTCAAATATGAATTCCACAAACCCATGTCCCAAGGTCAGAGGGTTTCAGTCCGGGGTATCTGATAGGAATTTATGCTCCATCCTACACCATTCAATATAATTACAAAGGCTATCAGGAGCCAGAGATTACATATTTGGAAGTGTGGTGCTGGAAGAGCACAGCAGGTTGGGCAGCATCCAAGGAGCAGGAGAATCAAAGTTTCGGGCATAAACCCTTCATCAGGGAAGGGCTTATGCCCAGAACATATCCCTGACCTGCTGTGCTTTTTCATCACCACACTCTCAAGTCTGATCTTCAGCATCTACAGTCCTCACTTTCTCCTAGAGATTACATATTCATCTGCATTGCAACCATGATGTGGAGGTTGGACTGAGGTGGACAAAGTTAAAAATCACACAACACACAACTATAACTAGGTGTTGTGTGACTTCTACATTTCTAACATCATTTCTAACACATCTTCTCTGATTATGTGACATCATCAGACTGGATTAATCTTATTGCAGTATCAGCAATAAACCCTTTCTGAATCATTATTTTTATTCAACAGATATTTAACCTGTTTGGTCTAATTATAAATACACCTTCCTTGTTCATCATAGCCTGGACTGACATCTAAACCTAGAGCTTCAGTCTCAGAGGCACAGACATTACACATCACAATACAAGTTACCGGCCAAAGAACAGCTAACTCAGACAAAGTGTGGAAGATGGAACCTTCCGACACAGTATAAGTTTAGGTGCACACACTCAGCACTTAACAGCAGTAGTCTGCATTTTGTACCTGGTCTGGTACCACAGAGTCAACAAGTACATCAGAATGTATTACTAAATAGATTTAGCTCCTACATACATTGTAACCTTCACTAGGCTTTTATACATCCTTTTATGTAAGAGAACCTTCAAAAGAAAATTAAGAAATCAAAAAGGAGCATGAAATAATAATGGCAAGTAAATCAAAGAAAATCCTAACTTATTTTACAATTACATTAAGGATTAAAGGATAACTAGGGAAAGATTAAGGAGCTCATTAAGGAGCAAAATGGTAATATGTGCTGGGTGGCAGAGGATGCAAATAGGGTTCCAAATGTATACTTTTTCTTGATGTTCACTGGTGAAAGGACAGTGTCAATGTAGAAATCAGGGAGAAGAACTGTGATACACTTAGAGTTGCCAGAGGATGGTACAATTGCAACCTTTAAGACGCATTTGGATGGGTATATGAATAGGAAGTGTTTGGAGGGATATGGGCCGGATGCTGGCAGTTGGGACTAGATTGGGTTGGGATATCTGGTTGGCATGGATAGGTTGAACTGAAGGGTCTGTTTCCATGTTGTACATCTCTATGACTCTATAAATAGTTTGGCAGATATAAAAATAGATACATCGCCAGGGCTGGATGAATTATATCCCAGGAAGACAGCCTTAGATTACAGAAAATGTATAGCTGGGCTAACCAGTGGCAAATGTAATTCAATCCAGATATATGTGAAGAAATGCATTTGGGCAGGGCAAAGAAGGTAAGTGAATACATGGTGAATGATAGGATCCTGGGAAGAACAGACCTTGGTGTGCATGTCTACTGGTCTTTAGGGTAACAGGGTAAGGAGATAAAATGGTTAAGTAGGCATAGGAGGTAGAGTCATAGACATACTCATCTATAGCACAGAAAAGACCCTTCGACTTATCATATCCACACCAATCAAAAACAGCTATCTAACAATTTTAACGCCATTTTTCTGCACTTGGAACTTAACTCTGTACACCTTGGCATCAAATGTGCACATATAAAACTCTTAAATGTTTTGAGGGTTTCTGCCTCTGCTACTCTTACAAACATTGAGGTTCATATTCCCACTGCCTTCTGGGTGAAAACAGTTTTACTCATATCCCCTCTAAACCTTCTGCCCCTTACCTTAAATCTATGCCCCCCGCCATTGATTCTTCTATCAAGGGGAGAATTTCCTGCCTGCCTTATCTCTGACCCTCATAATCTTGTGGTACACATGACAATAAATTCGATTCAATTTAATTCAATTCAGTCATAACCCCTTCTCAACCTCCTCTGTTCTAAGGAAAACAACCCCAATCTCTCCAATCTCTCTTCGTAACAGAAGAAATACTGGCCTTTATTAGCTGAGATGTAGAGTTTAAGGATAGGGAAGTTGTGCTGGAAATGAATATAATATTGGTTCAGCCACAACTAATGTTTGCAACAATTCTGTGCAGTTCTGGAATCCAGATTATAGAAGGGATGTGATTTCACTAGAGAGGATGCAGAGGAGATTTACCAGGATGCTGCCTGGGCTAGAGAGTTTTAGTCATGACGAGAGACTGAACAGACTGGGGCTGTTTTCCTTCAAACAGAAGAGACTGAAGGGGGGACATGATTGAGATGTTTAAAAAATTATGTACAACATAGACATGGTAGAGAGGGAGAAACATTATGCCCCCCGGATCATTGATCCTTCCATCAAGGGGGAAAGTTAAAGATAAGGAGCAAGAGATTTTGAGGAGATGAGGGGAAAACATTTTTCACTCAGAGGGTGGTGGGAATCTAGAACTAACTGCCCATAAAACAGAAACCCTCATAAAAGTTTTCAAAATATTAGAATAGTAATGTGGTTTTTGAACAGCTCAAACTCAATGAGTTTTGGCTGTGCTGGAGACCTCTATGACTCGATATCAGTTTATTATTCCATCTCTTGGCCTGTAGTTCACATTTCAATGCACCATAGGTATCCAGGCTGCCTTTGTGATTCTCAAATTACCTTTGTTTGACCTCTATAGCTCGCATTTAGAAAACTGACTCCATTTCAGAAAATAATATTCTGGTGTGTTCTGTTCCTTCTCAGACTGTTTTGAAATATTTTGTTCCAGAAAGTATTTGAAAAATGGTTTCATTTTAAAAACATTGTTTTTAGAGGGGTAGCATATTACTGAAAGTCAAATAAAAGATGTGGTCTCAAATAATTAGTAGTTAGAATCATCTAATTGTGGTGTTCATAATTAAAGAAATTTATGGAATAGAAAGGGATTGCGTTTTATTTATTCAATCACAAATGGTTTTAATGGCTCAGCTTCAGAAGGCTGTGGTGAATTCCTGCCTTCTTGTCTTTGTGGTGTAGGTAAAAACCATATGGCTGTTACGAAGTCAGTTGCAACATTTTAATCAAGCAACAATGAAGGAACGGTGTTATCATTCCAAGATGGTATGTGGCTTGGAGGAAAACTTGGAGAAAGCGGCATTCCCATTCATCTGCTGCCCTTATACTTCTAGATGGTAGAGTGGTGTGTTTGAAAAATGCTGTTGAAGGAGACTTGGTGAATTGCTACATTGCATCGTGTATACATCGCACACTTTGCAACAGTACATCAGTGAAGAGAGAATGATGTGGAAGGTGGTGGTTCTGCTTCAGCCTGAATGGGATTAAGCTTTTTGACTGTTGCTGGACTATATTCATCCAGTCAAGTCCATTGTACTCCTTGTGCCTTTTGGACAGGCTCTGGGGAGTAAAAATATAAGTTATTCATGGCAGAATTCCTAGCTTCTGATGTACTCTTGCATTCCAAGTATTTTTGTGGGTTGTTCAGTCCAATTTCTTTTCAATTAATATGAATGGGAAATGTTTCAATTATCTCTTGTTGAGGATTTTCAATTCCTTTTACTTGTGATGCTAATATACTTACTATTGATAAGCTGAAAGCTTGAATGCTGTCCAGGCTTTGGTGCAGATATACACGGATTGTCTTAGTATCTCATGAGCCACAAATGGTGCTCAGTATTGAGTAATCATCGATGAACATCCCCATTGCAACCCTAATGGTAGAGCAAAGATGATGATGTAGCTGAGTATGATGCTACTCTGCAAAACTCTTGCAATGATGTCCCATGATGACTTCCTCCATAGAAGAAAGTCCCAGAAGCTTTCAGTTCAATTTGGACATTTCCAAAAACTGCTAAAGTTGGGAATAGTCTCATGCTGTCAGAGTAGGCAAGATAAGTCAAGGTTACCAAACCAAATCCTCTACTAGAGATATCACATTTAGCCCATCTCTTTACCTCTTATACTTTTCTATGTCATGTCATATATGTTCTGGGAGCGCAATGAGACAAACTACAATCTCTACAAACATTCAAACGCTACCTGAACTTACAAACAATCTGTAAACTCACACAGCTGAGAAAGAAAGACATATTTTTATATAGAAGCTTACACAACCTCAAAATGCTTCTTAGCAAAGAAATTACTTCATAATGCAGCAAACATCGCTGTCATTTTTTGTGTTCTACAAACAACAATGCAATATTAATCAAGTGATTTTCTTTTGTGCGATGTTCATTTATAGATAATTATTAGCCAGACTACCATAGAGATTTACCTTGCTCTTCTTCAAAATAGGGCCAATGGATTTTTTTAAAGTCTATGTTCAAGGACAAACAAAACAAAAGGACAGCATCACCTGTACTGTCAGTCTCAATAGGTATTCCTCCAGCATCGCTCTGATGAATTTCAATGGCCTCCTTGATACTCTGATGAGCTATTCTGTGTATAATAAGGATAAAGTCACCAGATGCTGCCATGAAGGACACAGCATAAGTTGAAATCAGTGGTGTATTTGACTTATAAAGGACAGTGTTGTTTTCCCTATGGAAGTGGTTTCTGACATTCAACCAAAAGTTGACAGATCACCACAGGATTTTAAGGAGAACTGACTTTTCTCAGATGCTGACATTTACTCTTGTCCTCATCCAGATGAGTGTTTTGTGAATTAAGGGAAAATGGTTTCCATGCTGTCTTGCTCCTATCGAATCATTTCTGTCTCCTCATCCATCTATTTTCAGGAGATAGAAACAAGCAGAACCTTAGTCCAAAACTTTATTGCTCTCTGATCAGCCTTAAATAACAGCAAAAATCCTGATAAAGCCTTCAAATTACTAATCAGATCAGAGAATAGATCTGATAAGCAGACAAACAGCAGTTTTCAATTCCATCTTTCAATGAAGTTAAGTTATGGTGACACCAATTTCCAGCAGAAGTTGGGGAAAATGGGCCAAAAAGGACATAAATCCATTTGACCTCAAATTACAGTGTATTAGTCAATTGTAGACAGTCAAATTTTCAACTGACTTCATGAGACTAGCATTTCTTTTTGGTTAAAATTACTTCCGTGCAATATTTGACAAGTAAAGTTAAAGTATTACGCAATGTTGCTCCATTTTACTTTTTTCCTAACCTGCTGAACAAGGAAAATTCAGCTCAAGAAGTGCTTCACCTTGGCATGTGAAAGTCATAGATTGGGAAGAACAGATAGCTATCCAGATGCATACAAAATGAGGTGTCAGCGATAACTCAAGTTGGAGCATGTCTTTTTTTTATTAATTCAAAGGGTGTGTCACATCGTAAGGCTGTGCCAATGTTTATTGCCCATCCCTAGCCGCACTTGAGAAGGTGGAGGTAAACTGTATTTTTGAACTGCTGAAGAACATTTGATGTAGGCAAACCCGCAATGCGGTTAATGAGGGAATCTCAGTGTTTTGATGCTGCAACACTGAAGGGACAATGATATTTTCTAAGTCAGTATGACATGATATAAATTGTGCAATTTATGAATATTAATAATTTTTATATATAGGTTTTCTGTATATCTGAAGTTGATAATTAATTTGCAAGTATTTCTGTAGGAATGGTAATTTTTTTTTACAGTTTGTGAGAGTTTTTGCTTACTTAAGCAATGGGATTTTGCTTCCTTTCGAAAGTTTCACAACTTAACAAGGTAAAGTAGTGTTTTGGGGTGACTGCATATTTTTGAACATCTTTGAAATGGCTTAAAATCTTCATATATGGCTTAATTTGTCCTATTTTATCTTCATTTCTTTTGGTTAATAAATTTCTATTTCATAATTAAAATAAAATCTATAACATTGCATGCTTATGTTTCAGTGAGACACAACCTCATTAAAGCTGAAATAAAACAAAATATGACCTATCAGTCAGATATCAGTCTGGGATCTTACTTGTCCAGTTATGACCTCAGCTGGGAACATAACAATGGTGAGTGGCTAATAAGGGTGTCTCCATTTATCTGCTGTAATTGCCCTTCCAGATCATAGCAATTGTGAATACGAAGATGCTGTCTATGGAGCCCTGTAAATTTCTGCAGTGTATCTTGTCGATGGCATACAATGCTGCTACTGAGGGAGTGAATGTTTGGCTCTATTCCTGATAAAGGGCTTTTGACCGAAACGTCGATTTTCCTGCTCCTTGGATGCTGCCTGACCTGCTGTGCTTTTCCAGCACCACTCTGATCGAGACTCTGGTTTCCAGCATCTGCAGTCCTTGTTTTTACCTGTTTGTGAGTATGGTGCCAATTAAGTAATCACCCAGGGCTGCTTTGTCCTTAAAGGTGACAGGCTTTTTGAGTGTTAATGGAGTTGCATTTCTCCAGGAAAGTGGGGATTTTTCCATCACATTCCAGAGCTGTGTCTTCTAGGCGGTGGACACGCTTTGAGAAATCAGGAGATGAATTATTCATTACAGGATTCCCTGCCTCTGACATGTTTTTGTAGCTACAGTACTTATATCATTAGTCCAGTTAAGTTGATCGTCGATGGTAACTCACAGGATGTTGATAATGGGGTGATGCTCATACCATTGAATGTCAAAGGTCAATTGTTAGATTTTTTTTCTTGTTGGTGAGGGTCTTTGACTGGCACCTGGTATGAATGTTACATGGCATTTGCCATCTCAAAACAGGATTTCTTGCATTTGTACTTGGACAGTTTCAATATCTAAAGAGTTGTAAATGGTGCTAAACTTAGGCAATCATCAACAAATTTCTCTACTTTGAACCTTATTAGAGGGAAAGGACATGGTTGAAGCAGCTGAAGATGTTGGGCCTAGGATATTAACCTGAGGAACTCCTGCAGCGATATCTTGAGGCTGAGATGACTGAAATCCAATAAATACCACCAGAAAATGAATTCAATCAGCAGAAAGATTTTCCCAGTTCTCATTGACTCCAGTTTTACTAAGGCTGCTTGATGCCACACTTGGTCAATTGCAGCCTTGATGTTAAGAGCTGTAACATTCACCTCACCTGTGGATTTCAGCTCTTTTGTCAATTTATGATCCAAAGCTTAAATATGATTCGGAACTGAATGGCCCTAGTGGAACCCAAACCGAGTGCCAGCAGGAAAGTTAATGCTAAGCAAGTGCTGCTTGAATACACTGTTGGTGACTTCTTTCATCATTTTACTGATGAATGAGCATAGACTGATGGGGCAGTAATTAATCAGGCTAGATTTATCCTGCTTTCCATTTACAGAATATAAAGGGCCATTTTTCACATTGTTGGATAGATGTCATTGTTGTAGCTGTATTGGAACTGCTTGAAGAGGGATGTCACATGTTCTTCAGAATAAGCCTTCAAAACACTTGCTGGAGTGTTGTCCGGATCCAAAGCCTTTGCAGTATCTGATGCTTCCAGCCATTTCTTGATATCACATGGAGTGAATCGCTTGGCTGGAGACTGGTATTTGTGATGCTGGAAACTCTGGAGAAGGCCAAGATGGATCATCCACTCAGCACCTCTGGTTGTTACAAATGCTTCAGACTTATTTTTGTACTCATGTGCTGAGCTCTCCCAACATTGAGAGTGGGGATATTTGCTGAGCCTCTCCTCCAGTGGCTTGTTTGATTGCCTACCATCGTTCATGACTAGATGTGGCAGGACTGGCAAGTGTCATGCATCAATCAGGCGAATAAATTCCAAGCATTGACTATCTCCATCAAGAGATAATCTAACCATGACCCCCTTGATAATCTATGGGATTGAAAAAACTTAATCCCCCATTATCAACATATTGGGGTTACCATAGTCTAGAAACCGAACTGGATTCGCCATATATAAATTGTGGTTACAAGAGCAAGTCAGAGGCCAAACATTCTCTGGCACTATCAAAAAAGACACAAGATAAGTGATGGAATATTTTTCACTTGCCAGGATGAATGCAGCTCAATCAGTACACAGGAAGTTCAATAGAATGAGAATTAGGTTTTCTTGTCATGGGCACTCAAGTACAGGGATATAAGAGAATAGTGGAAAGTGTACAAAGTTGCCAATCATGGATGCCATCTTGGGTACAAAAAAAACAGAGTTAACAGAAACAACCTTCATAACACCCAAACATTTGTAAATTGTTCTTAATTAGTTCACATGTATTTAGGCCTTCACACCTGCGCCCAAGTGAAAAAAAACATAATCCAGTTCAGTTTCTAGTCAATGGTAACCCCAATATGTTGATAGTGGGAGATTCAGTTATTTTAATACCATAGAATGTCAAGGAGCCATGGTTAGATTCTCACTTGTTGGATATAGTCAATGCTTGAAAGAATCAGTTTCTATAAAGAAAGAATTTAGCATTTGATAAGAAGTTTTGGGATAATTTCTATTAACTTGCCTTATTTCTACTGTGATCTTCTGAGAACAAACTCATTTTGTGATCTAAAATCATTATTTCTATGCGTGGAATCTTTCAAATGTTCTTTGCAAAAGTATGGAAGCTGGGCAGTTTCCCTGAGAGAGATCTATGCCCAGTGAAAGTGAGAAAATCACCTACTGAATCATCCAGGAATCTCACAGTTGATTGGATACTAGTCTACCAATCACACAGATTTGTGTAGATTGAGAGATCCCTGACATTCCCAATACCCACCATGCCTCACAAACTGACAGTCATCCACAATAGTTAGGATTTTGATTCCTTCTCATCCTACCTGGAACTGAAATAATTGTAGTCCAGGTCGGATGAGGTCCTTAAATGGTAATTCATTGACTTCAGTTAGTAGTGGCTCTGAAGATGGAGTTTGGGTCTTCCCAACCAACATTGAGTTAGTGAAAAGAAGGGAAGGTTCTGTAACACCACCAACTGCCTCATTAATTTCACTTCACACCTCCAGACAAACCATCTTTAGATCCTGAGAATTCTGGCTAAATTCCTTTTTTGGAAATATAACTAACAATTTAGTAATTACAATTAAGTAGAAGAGTTAGGAGGCCAAACATGCCTCATTTTGAATGGTCCAGCTTTTTAGAAAACGATGCAGATAGATCCTGACAAAGTTGATCATGTTCCTTGATAACTATTGAACTGTAAGAGGAACAGTGGCAGGAGAATTAAAAAGGACTGAGGGAAATCTAGTAATTGCTTGAATCTCAGCCTGGGAATGGGAGTATTGATGAGAACTTACTATAATGCTTGACTTTAAATATGCCTTGAAAAAGCTTCAGTTGCTTTTGGTTTCCCACACTGTTTTGAAATACACTTGATTATATTATGTTCTGCTGTAATTCATTCTTTCTTACTTTATCTCATAATTTTTCAGTATTTTGAAACATGACAACACGTAACCATTTTATGTAGAACTGGACAAAGACCGAACAAAGCAGCCCCATAATGTACTTCAGAACGTCACCAAAGCAACAGTCCTCGTTCACCGTTAGTTCTCAGGTCACCTTCTAACATACTTTATTCAACTTTAATATTGTTCGACAAAAATGACGCTCATTTCTAGATTTTGCAATTTCCAAAAAAAAAAGAAATATTCAAGTGAATAATCTCTCACCTAACATGAAGTTATTTATTTTCTCACAATGCAAACTTCAACAGCAACATAATAGAGTTACTGATGGTGCTTTTTTTCACTGAACAGACTAGACAATTGGTGACATTACTTGGTCTAAGTCAATGTTATTCTTCTTTCATTAGTCTACTCCATATCCAATTGGCAGTAGCAGTTGAAATTAAGTTGTACTTTTACATGCGTTAATTGATAAAGTAACACATTACAGTTGATAGCAGTGCTATGATGTCGTCACTTCATCCCTTCATTCAGGGACACATCAGATAGTGTACTATTGTAGTCAAGAGTCAAATAAGATGACAAATTTACTTCAGAAGCCAGACTTTTTTTAAGTCTATAATGCTGACCTAAATTCATTTTTTATAAAATGGTGTGGAACATAATGAGGAAAGAAATGTATCTATATGCAACCTAGACTTTTGAATTGGTCAACACTTGCAAGAAACTTTGTGACAAAGTGCTTCATAAAATAATTGATCATTGGTAATACAGTGTACATTTTAAATTAAAACAGAAATTGGTGGTGAACTCAGCAGGTCTGAGTTCTGATGAAGAGTCACTGGACTCAAAGCTTTACTTTTGCTTTCTTCCCGCAGAAGCTGCCAGACCTACTGAGTTTCACCAGCAATTTCTGTTTTTGTTTCAGATCTCCAGCATCCACAGTTCTTTGTTTTACACATTTTAAATTATTTAGCTGCATAGGTTTTGTTTGGATTCTTTTAATTACGTTGGGCAGAGTGTCAATATCATAACTCTTTTCTATGTTTACAAATAATAAAATAACTTTCATTAAATCATGAGTAAAAGGTTTGTCAATCTCTAATAATGAACATTATAACAGATCAGTAATGAAATTTATTTGAAAGCCGTGGTTTAGCATAACAGAATGGAACATTAACTTTGTATCTCTAAATCTAGGCCTGAGTGATGAAGTAAGCCCTTGCATATTTGAAACCTGTATTTCTGTTGGTATGATGTGTGGTACAATATCCCCTATACCCATGTACATCACGGCTCTAGGAAGCCATTCAGCAAATCTGTTTCATCACCTCTTCCTCCTTTTTTTTGGAACGTCTTCAAAAATTCCTCACCTATTTAACAAAACATTTGGTCACACCTTTTCATTATTTCTTGTTTGCCTTAGGGCCAATCTTTCTGTAAACCTCTGCAGAGTATGTTAGAATGTCCATTCTACAAATAAAAATGATGCATAGAATGAAGGACAGTCATCTCTCGGGACTAATATAATTGGCCTCCTATAACCTTAATCCTGTGCCATTGTGTTAAGTTCAATTATAAAATCATAGAACCCCTTCGGTGCAAAAAGAGGCTATTTGGAGCATTGAGTCTGCACTAACCCATCAAACAGCATCCCATCCAAACTCGGCCCCCCACCGTATCTCCGTAACCCTGCATTTACTGTGGCTAATCCACCTGTCCTGGACATCTATGGACACTATGAGGCAATTTAGCATATCCAATCTACCTGACCTGCACATCTTTGCGCAGTGAGAGGAAATCAGAGCACATGACAGAAATCTATGCAAACATGGGGAGAATGTGCAAACTCCACACAAGGCTGGATTTGAACCTGTGTCCCTGGTGCTGTGAGGTGGCAGTGATAATCACTGAACCATCTTATCACTCTTACATTTCCTACCAGTGGAGAATTTTCTCCTGATTTTGACCAAATTAAATTTACAAGTGTCCATTGCCACCATATCCAGTGAAATGCTGCTTTGAGGCAAAGGCAGTCAATCTCACTTCACCTCTGGATTTGGAGGTGCTGGTGTTGGACTGAGGTGTACATAGTTAAAAATCACACAATACCGGGTTATAGTCCAACAGGTTATTTGGAAGCACTAGCTTTTGGAGTGTTGCTCCTTCATCAGATGATTGTGGAGTATAAGATCGTAAGACACAGAATTTATAGCAAAAGTTTATGGTGTAAGCTAACTGAAATTATATATTGAAAAAGACCTGGATTGTTTGTTAAGACTCTCATCTTTTAGAATGAACATGTTGGTTTCAGTTCTTTCATATGTAAATCGCAGACTTTTTTAAAGTTACATTCTCAAGTGAACTTTAATAATTGGTGTCATGTCGGCCCAGATAATGCATTTAAGGTGTGAGGTGCCCTGTGTGAGACTGTCTGGAAAGTCCTTGTTCTAACCACACTGGATAAGAGTGTGGCCAAGTGACCACGAGCCCAAAGTTGGACCTTCTAAACAGATCCACAGCCAGAAATATTTAACCTCATAGCAAATGTGCCAAACTAAATTAACCAGCAGCCAGCAGCAATCAGCTACAGAGAACATTGAAATCTAACATCAAAGAGATCATAAAGGTTCTAGCCCGAGGGTTGTGTTTTAGAGAAGTGTCGATCGGACTTTCTGACACCTTGACTTTCTGACACCTTGACTTTCTGACAGCTTGATGCCTGAGGATGTATACTTTACACCTCCACGACATGGCAAAAGTGAAGAATGTTGGTTCAACCCCATTCAATGCTTGGTATCTCATTTATGATCGCACTGGCCAAAGGCCACAAAACATTCCGGAAGATCGTGAGCGAGGGGATAATAACGCCCATCTGGAAGCTACCCCCTCAGCGAAGACTCACAAGACTCATAGCAAGAGACCATGCAGTAACCCAAAGAAGACCCATGGGAAGACCTGGCCTGACCCACCCCGGCCTGAGCCAGCCCTACATTGGAGAGAAAGGAGATTCCATTGGTCCAACTCTAACATATGGATCATTCTGGGAAATATGCTTTCTCTAATGCCTAGAGCTAGATTGAGTAAATATTATAAGAATTTGAGAAATGCTCATATGGTGTTTTTAATAAGCAATAATTTGTTAATAAAATTCAGTTGTACTGCAAATCAAATTCTGTCTCCCTTTGTCTGCCTCACTGACAATACTACTTGGGTAAAGTGTTTAAATACATAAACTGGTCAAAGTGTTCAAAGCACAGACAACAAGAGCTTGTGGGTTTGCTATTTGGTTTGCTCTGAATCACTAATCTTTGAGGATAGTGTTGATTTATTTTTAATAAATTATAAGACGATGCCTTATGTGACGTGTAGCTGTGTGGTTAATGATATTAATTTGAGATTTGATCCTTACAGACTTTTTAAAAAACTAAGCATCAGTGAACAGATGTTATTCTTTCCTCTTAAAGTGCATGCTGAGATTATTTCGAATAGAGTTTAGTAAATGGGAAAAAAACTACCATTTTAATAGCTTGTTAGAGAGTTGCTTTTCAAGTTCACCCACTACTCAATTAAGTGAAGAGAAATGACCAAGAGCAGAGATGGAACATGATGGATTCTAATCAACATCAGAAGACATTTTATATTTATGTCAACTATGAACTATGAGAATTTTGCAAAGCGAGGCGGTCATTGTGTACAGGAGTTGTGACCAAGGATGGTTTAGACCAAGAAAAAGTTAATCCGGTAACATTTGTTTAATATTATAAATACATGACAGATCCACCTAAGTGCATCAATCTGGCTCATCACTGTAGATGGATTGTACCTTAATTGCCATCCAGGCCCCAAGGTACAATACAATGGTAAACTCACTAGAAATTATTTCACTCTGTGCCTGCTCTGTGTGATGGAGGAAAATTTCAGTCTCTCGGGAAACATGTATATGTTGTGCTTTTGCATCAACCTGTACAAGATTTATTTCAAAGTCATGGAAGACGGAAAGAATAGATCCTTGAAGATCGGACCTTTGTTGTATAAAGCTGCATTACTGAAATTATAATTGGCTTTGTGAAGCAATGGTTTTGGTGTTTGAAAAAATCATGATGCTTGTATCACACACACAGTCCACATTTCAATCTCACAAATTTATTGTCTTCTGTAGCATGTTGTTGCAAATGTCATAAAGGAACAAACAAAATCTAGGTGAACTTAACATTCTACAGTAATTGACAACATGTAACTGCAGAAATATCAGGGTAGTCGATCAGAATGCAATACTGATAGTGCATCAAAAGTACACCCAGTGCTCAATGTTCTTCAAGAAATCCTGCTGAAAATGTCTGAATTTTCGATGCTCTCACAGCAGCTTCTTCACTCTGTGACCATTGATTAGTGTGTCACTACCTTACATACTTCAATTAGAGAACTAATATTTTTGAAAAGACAGTAGGAGGTGGTGGGGGGAGCGGATTAGAGGGAGAATGGAGTAAGGTGCCTTGAGCAAAAGTAGTGAATTGTGGACCAAACCTGTGGAGCTGGATATCCTACTCCTGCTTCTGTGTCTTATGGTCTTAAGTTTTCATGATGGCAGGAGAGAAGTAGTAGTGACTAAATGAGAGGTCAGTATATTGAGACACGAAACAGCCATGAGGACAGGAGAAAATGCTGAGAATGAGGGAAGATGCAGGAGAGTTTGCAATGAAAAGAATTAAACAAGGGATAGAGGGGGTGCTATTAATGGACTTATAAACCATTAGAGTCAAGAGTGTGGTGCGGAAAAGCACAGCAGCATCCGAGAAGCAGGAGAGTCGATGTTTCAGGCAAAATCACTTTATCTGGAAAGGCGTAATGTAAGCCATGAGGCATAGAACAGAAAATAAAGTAATATTGGAGGGGGGCAGCCATGTCAAAATCCTACTCACAGAACCAGAAATTGCTGGAAAACCTCAGCAAGTCTAGCAGCATCTGTGGAGAGAAGACAGAGTTAATGTTGTGGGTTCAGTGACCTTACATCACTGGTTTTCCAGTAATTGCTGGAAAACCTCAGCAAGTCTAGCAGCATCTGTGGAGAGAAGACAGAGATAATGTTGTGGGTTCAGTGACCTTACATCACTGGTTTTCCAGTAATTTCTGTTTTTGTTCAGATTTGCCGCATCTACAGTTCTTTCAGTTTTTTTGTAAATCTGCTCATTTGAATGTGAAAGCTGATTTATGAGGAGGAAGGCTGAGGGTGTGGGTGGGAATATGCCCCTTCCTCTTCAGATGAGGTAATTCAATGGAATGCAGACAATGGGAAACTGTTTGGATAAGTCTTCTGCAAAAATGGATTTAACTTGCTATTGAAGTTAATGGAAAGTGATACCAGATGAAGGGTAAAATGGACACACACAGTTGGTTCGGTTAAAATTTCTTCACAGTTTTAATTGTATTATCTACACATAAATGTTCTAAATTAGAGACTATCTCAAATGTCAGAAACTCGCTAATGCACAGCATTTATGAGATTCTCCAAAACTTTCCTGTGATTTCTTCAAGTGAGCAGCTTTGTTTCTGATCCATATTCAAACCTTTTGCCAGAAAACAGCAAATTGCGGATGCTGAATATCTGAAATAAACTCACAATATGTTGGAAATAGTCAGCATCCAAAAGGATAGTAAAGATGTTAGTCCTATAAGGCCAAGCGGAAATTAAGAAGTGACTAACTTTTCTGTAATTCTATTGCTCATGGGTTTCAAACTATCACAGATGTTCTTCCTGTCCTTGTTGAACCCACCTCTTACTCAAAACTTCAAATGTCAACTTCTAACAGTTCTGATGAAAGATCTTAGATCTGAAATGTTAATTCTAATTCGCTCTCTACACAATGTTAGCTAACCTGCTAAGTTTTCATATTTTCTGTTTTGATTTCAAGTAATTTGTTTCATGTTAGACTGCAGAAAAGGAGATCTTTCAAGGACATTATTCTTTTATCCAGTTCAAAATAGCCCTTTGTTTTCACAATTTTGGTTTCAGCAGCAACAGTGATGCATTATCAAAGGATATTGTTCAAGAGTGACAAGTCTCCACTTCCTTCAATGCAGAACTAAACCCCTAAACAGTATTTAAACAATTACTGTTCCACTATTTAATAAGGTTAAACAGAAGTGCCCATAACATGGGTAGTAGAAAGCAGAGAAACCCTGCAAAGATTGTATTTATTTGCAGCATTCCCATAGCTCTACTATCAAACTTACAGCCAACAAGCAGGAGAACTGTGCTGAAAATCCACTCCAATGAAATAGTGCATAAAAGATGGCCCGCATTGAACTATCCCACACTTTTCCTCTCTCAAGTGGGGAAGTGACAGTATATCTCACTGATACCTCAATCGGAGTCTGGCATTTATGGCTGCCATATGACAAATTGCAGAATATGTCTAACCACATATTGATGGCCCAATATTTTTAAATTGTTTTAACACTAGTCTTCATCTTGTTATCTTTGGAAATTCCAGTTGGTTTAAGAACTCACTACCGAGTTAGAAACAATAACTGGAAATTACACATTTTGTCAAGGCTTATTTTATAAACCACCTTTTATTATATGGCAGTAAACTATATCAGGTTTATTTATTTCAAACAACATCTGTGCTTTCAGAGCAGTCAAATCTGCCATAACTTCATTCTGATTACCAGATGAATTTGTTGATTCTAAGATGGTTCTCATCAACAGAAGCATTTTATACTCAATGTGAGAATAACTTGCTGCCTAAATAGCATCATTATTTATGAAGAGCCTCATGTCAGCCCTAGATTACAAAAAATCCAATCTGATTAAATTAAAAAAGACACAGCTCTGCATACCTTTCTTCCATGTATTATGACTATGTTAAAATTAAGACTCATTTGAGTAGGACAGCAGACAGTTTTTATCATTTACATAAATGATTTGAATGCAAGCATAAGAGGTACAGTTAGTAAGTTTGCAGATGACACCAAAATTGGAGGTGTAGTGGACAGCGAAGAAGGTTACCTCAGATTACAACAGGATGTTAACCAGATGGGCCAATGGGCTGAGAAGTGGTAGATGGAGTTTAATTCAGATAAATGCGAGGTGCTGCATTTTGGGAAAGCAAATCTTAGCAGGACTTATACACTTAATGGTAAGGTCCTAGGGAGTGTTGCTGAACAAAGGGACCTTGGAGTGCAGGTTCATAGCTCCTTGAAAGTGGAGTCGCAGGTAGATAGGATAGTGAAGAAGGTGTTTGGTATGCTTTCTTTTATTGGTCAGAGCATTGAGACATAAGGAGAGTGACTATGCAAGGGGTGATCTTATAGAGGTTTACAAAATTATGAGGGGCATAGATAGGATAAATAGACAAAGTCTTTTCCCTGGTGTCGGGGAGTCCAGAACTAGAGAGCATAGGTTTAGGATGAGAGAGGAAAGATAGAAAACAGACTTAAGGGGCAACGTTTTCTCATAGAGGGTGGTACATGTATGGAATGAGCTGCCATTATAAGTGGTGGAGGCTGGTACAATTGCAACATTTAAAAGCCATTTAGATGGGTATATGAATTGGAAGGGCTTGGAAGGATATGGGCTGGGTACTGGCAGGTGGGATTAGATTGGGTTGGGATATCTGGTCGGCATGGAGGGGTTGGACTGAAGAGTCTGTTTCCATGCTGTACATCTCTATGACTCTATGACGCTATGACTGTGAAGAAGAGGGCAAAGACTTTTTTTGTGTCAACAACCACGCAGGATGCCCATGAGATCTTGATTCACAATTCAAACAGCTGGAGAATAGATGGTATTTGGGAGAGTTAAGGAACAAAGTGGGTCTTGCTGGTGAACTTTGGAGCTTAATACTCAGGCTGAGTAGAAAGATTTTCAAAAGCCACTAGAGGTTTGGCCTAGGCATAGGAGAAAGAGTAATTGTGCTGGCAATCTGAAAGTAACTGAAGATTCATTCTTGCAATGCTACACAGTGGAAACAGTGTAATATACAGTGAAAGGGATTGTACGATATATCCCAATTAGACTATTTAATGCAAAAGTGCCTTTTCCTTTGTTCAAACTATTTAGTGCCTTTTATGAAATAATTGTTTTGTGTTGATTTTGATGGTTTGACACAGTAAAATATGAAATCTTGAGTTTGTTTTATTTTAGTTGGGAATATGTTTTTCAAAGATCCAGTTTATATGGGGATCATAAATCATTAATATAGTGCCCTAACTATTTGTAAAACAGCAGAGAGTGGAAGTTAGCTCTGTTTACGCCAATTATAAATTAAAGGCTATAAGTGATTACTTAAAATTTCAGACAAAAAATGAACTAGGCTTATTATTTCTGCATTTGTAAAGCATTTGTTATGTCTTTATAATTCTACTTAATGAGACGTCCAATATATTTATTGTATTCTTAATATATAATAATATTAAAATTTGTTGTACAATATTAAAATGCACAACTTCCAAGTTGTACTTGAACATGTGTTCCTAATGTGCATGAATGTTGATTAGATGATTTCATTCTTTGATTTTTCTATATGATGAAGAACTATGTCATCATTTTTGAGCTTTCCTTAGGCTCGTTAGTTTCCTTTGATTTCTACTTTGTTTGACACTTTCCCTCCTTGTTCTGCCATATGTTAACATGACTTTCGACATAAGTTGCTAATTGGCAATAATGCCTAAGAAGCTGGTGTAAATTCCAGCATTTTAGTGTGAATTGAATTCAGATGCACTCCACAAGTAAAAATTTGAACTGGTGCGATCTTAGAGGGACCTGAATTACATGAGCCATGGCAAGATTTGTGACAAAATCATGCATAAAATCTGGCAAGGCCCATCAACGTCGGGAGTGATCTTTTCTGCGTCTATCAAGTGGTGTGGCTAGTTTCTCACTGAGCAGTGGTGAGCTGCCAGTTAAAGGTATTTTCTATGTATTTTTAAATCCCTTACTGACACTGAGCCTCGATTCATATATATTCCCATCTCACCAAACAGCTAAAAAAACTGGATGCTGAGAATTTTCAATGTGAACATTAGAGTGAGTACTTGGCGACTTCAGCTCACTGGTTGCTCCAAAGGATCAACTTGTTGCACACTGGGCATTTCGGAGCCCAGTTTATAAGCACCAGCTACATGATGCCACATCCACAAACGTTCATAGAATCATAGAATCCTTACAGCGTGGAAGCAGACCATTCGGCCCATCAGGTCCACAGCAACCTTATGAAGAGCATCCCTCCCAGACCCACCTCATCCCTATAACCCTACATTTCCGATGGCCAATCCACCTAGCCTGCAGATCCCTGGACACTATGAGTGATTTTGTATGGCCATCTAATTGTGCATCTTAGAGCTCTGCAATTTCTCACTATTTAGTTAGAACCTGTTTTTCTTTCCTTTCAAAATGGATAATTTCACATTTTCCTACTTTGTACTCTAATAACAACTCACTTAGCCTAACTATATGTTTTTATAAATTCCTTGTACCCTCTTCAAAACTCACTTTCATTCCTATCTTTGTGCAATCAAATTAAGTGACCATATTAAGTGAACTATTTTAGTTAATTGTATGAATTGTAAACAGTGAGGTCTCAGCACCAAACCCCTGCAGCATATCATTCATTCCATCTTATCGACTTTACTAGTTGTGTTTATAATTTATATATTAAAATGTCTCCTGTAATTTAACATGAAAAAGACTGATCTCGATATAGGCGATGCAGACAGGCTTGGATGATCTGAATGTTATTGACAAAGAAACCCAAACTGAAGTCTATTGGAAAACAAAATATACTTTTCACATCTTGACATAGAAGAGGGAGAGCTTTTTTTTGGCTAGAATTAGATGAGAGGATGCGTACATCATTAACAAGTTGAGTCTTGTAAGATGTGGCAAAAAAATCACTCATCTTCACAGTGAAAAATCCAGCCAAAATAAAAGATGCAACTCGCACTTAGCTGGGAAAATAAAGTAAAATTGTATCCATTGTCTTCTTGCTGCCAATAACGAGCAAGTTTGTTGAGTTTGAAAGCAAGCACCAATTGTAGATATAGTTAGGAGAGAGGCTTTTGCTCAACCATGAACTTGTTATACTAGTTGAATTTAAATATCTTTGTGGTTAAAGCTTTACTTACATGAAGCCTTATTTACCAAGGTGAGGTAGTAAAACAAATGCATCAACTTTTCCAAAATTTGGTTTTGTGCTACTCTGTGATTAACTAACTCAAGTCATAGCACTGTACAGCACAGTAATAGCTCCTTGGTCCAGCACATTATTGCTAGCATACCCTTCACAAAACCCAACCAATCCAATGTTGCTCTTCTGATTGCTTTCAGGTTCCTTTAATATTCCTATTTTCAAGCAGTTATTAAAAATTTATTTAAAGGATTTATGGACATAGTTTCTATTATTAAATCTTGGTCCTGCCTGCTGACTCAAGTGAATGAAAAGAAAATGGCATTATAGTAAAGAAGAGCAGTCAAGTTACCCTGGGCTCTTGGCTAACATCCCTCAACGTCACATCAATAGATTGACTGGTGTATCTCCCTGCTTATTGGATCTCAATGTGTGCAGTTTGGTTACTATGTTCTTACATTACAACAGTGACAATGCTTTAAAAGCTCAGTTCTTTGTAAGGACGAAACTGGAATATCACTGAAAGGGGAAGCCTGTTGTCAAAGCTTTTCATCTAGCACACTTCAAGTCTAAGAATGTCAAATGTCAAATCATCACAATAATTGATGCTACATGAGAAAAGGGTGTTGATCAGTTGGCAAACAGACTGACTTGAAGATGTGCTACCATAGAGAATTATTGGCTCCTCAACTTCCAAGATAAGTGAAAACAAAAACATTTAAATGTACTACCTTTTGTCTTGATTCTAGAAACCATAAATGAGTAATGTTATAAACTCAACTTATTACCTTAAATCGAGTGTTAGTATATTTGTTAAAAATCACTCAACACCACGGTATAGTCCAACAGGTTTATTTGGAAGCACTAGCTTTCGGAGCTTCCAAAAGCTAGTACTTCCAAAAGCTAGTGCTTCCAAATAGACCTGTTGGACTATAACCTGGCGTTGTTTGATTTTTTAACTTTGTGCACCCCAGTCCAACACCAGCATCTCCAAATCATGAGTATATTTTTTAGTACACTTGGCATTGTTCTGCGGTGTTCTATTCAGTGCTGGAATCAAGTCTAACACTCAACGCTTTGTTTTGGATTTTGCAAGCAAGTGCTGGTTGAGAACAATGGGTTCTCTGTGTATCACAAACAACCAAAGAGACATGCTGTTTGAATAGATTAACAATAAATGGGACAATATCAGTCTATGTATCTGATATTAGACTGACATTGAGATTCATAATCAACATTACCAAATACTTTATGAGCTTGAAGCATTATTGGAAGTTGTGAGGTCCTGAAATGCAAGTTACTTATTCGTTTTTAGCAATGCTTTATAGTAGAACATCCACAATTTACCTGTTTGCACCATTTTTTCTGAGCATTCATATATTTTTTGATTATTGTTATTGATTATCCCACAAACAATGAAAACAATCTGTCATAGTTTATCTGATCAAAAGTTTTCACTCCTCGAGCATGACGATGTATAAAAATCTTGGTTCAATGAAAAGAGCTTTAGTTTCTCAGGTCTCTACTTTCATGCCATATCTACGAATCCTATGATTGAATATATTGAGTAAGCAAAATTCAGTGTAACCTAGCTCGCAACTAATATGAATTCAACATTACCCAATTGCTTTTGTTTTTACTATTTCGAAAAATAGTCATGGACTTGAACTTTTACTGGACTTATCTTTTTGTGTTGCTTTCTTAATGAACTTGTGATTATGCGTTCTTTTTTATCTTCTGCTCTGTTGAAAAACCAACTGGCATTTACTCCCTTCACTCTGCGATTCTGTGCTCTGCTCCTCGACTTTCCCACAAGGGGAAATAACCTCTTAGCATTTGCCTTGTCAAGTCCTTTAATTTCAATAAAGTTGAACCAAATTCCCAGATACGCTCGCTCAGCCCCTACCGTAGTCAGGCAAAGTTACCATGATAATGGCCATGCACCTGACTGTTTGGTTTAAATCAAATTATTATATCAAGCATTGATGAGTCACTTTTTAGCTCTAATTCCTACAATAGTAAATCATTCCTGATGAAGGGTTTTTGATCGAAATGTCAATTTTCCTGGTCCTCGAATGCTACCTGAGCTGCTGTGCTTTTCCAGCACTACACTCTTGACTGGTAATCAACGTATCATTCAAGCAAAGGATTTTGGGTATTTGATAGACAATTGCCATTATCAGGAAAGCCATTTTAATTAAATTAAGGGCAATTAGTTCTAGGTTTAAATCTGACTTTTACTCCAAAACCGAACAAAATAAAAGTTTACTAGTTGAATTGCCAGTTTGAAATAAATTGTTAGATATACTCACTCAGCCTCTATCTAACTCAGGCAAAGTGTTCCTTACAAAGAATCATGCTCTTCCATGCCAGTATTCTTCCTTTAGCTCCAATTATAATGGTATTATTTCTATTTTAGTGACATTAAGTAGCACCTTCCAAAGAGTTTATGGTTCAAATTACTTACAATATTACCAACTAATACACTTATTAATCTATGTATTTTCTATTATTTCCTTCAAGGATTCTATAAATCAATCAAGTACAACCTGCCTTTGAGATGTTGGTCGTGATAAATCTCATTTTCCCAAGATCTAAAGGCAGCTGAACCATTCGCACTGACATCATTGCCTAGAATAAAATCTTGGAAACTCTTAGCAGTCTGGGCAGATACTGTGGAGAGATCTATAGAGTGAAAGTTTCAAGTCATCGTTTTGCTTTAGCTCGGGTTTCAAGAGGAGAATTGTGAAAGTGTTCCAGCGCGAAGGGTAAGATTAGCAAGAAAACTGGGTCATAAGGAAATAAAGAAGAATTGATATATTTGGGATTGTTGAAGGGTTTCTTCCTTGAATGAGAGGAAATTAAGTATTTTGTTAAAATACCAGAATTGAAGCCTCGGGTAGGTAGGAAGATAGAGGTCAACACAATGGCATTAAGCCTTTGATTTAAGGAAACTGCAAGTGCAATGAATAAATATATTATTCCTAGGTGTAATTCATTTCAAACCTCATTATAATTTTTAAAAGTAGTAGGTAGGTTCATTAGTTTCTGCTGTGGAAGCCATACTTTACATTGGATAAGAGATCAGTTCACACAGCGAACATGCAAGAAAATTAAGCATTAATTCACTTATTTGCCTATTCCTTCAATTAGTATACATACACAAGTGCAATTGTGTTCTGAACAAACGATCCTGGATATTATTAAAGGAGGCACAATGTGTCACAAATGGGTCAGGACATCTGGTGAAAGACTCTTCTAATCTGAGTGCAAATATTATGTAAGCAATTGCAGTTGTGAAATTTTCACCCAGAGGCAGTATGGTGAGGGATTTTCGTAATTCCATAAAATATGTGTTGAATTTGTAATTTTAAAACAATATTTCAAAAAATACTTTTAATTGTTTGAATCCATTATAAAGGAATCAGCAGCAATTTTCTAGATAACATAAAATACTAGTCCATGTAATCTGGTGACCCTTGACCTCGATACTGTACCAATTGGAAAGATGTTATGACCAGGCACTGCATAACTATCAGGTAAAAAGGAGAAATGCAGACATAAAAGAAACCTTCAAGCCCAGGTTGTGAAGGTTGATAGTAAATAATGCACAGAAATAGATAAAGAGACAGTGAACAGATACTGAAAGAGAAACACACCAAATCTTTGGAAGCAGATGAATCAAATCACTCAGGATTTACTGTTTGCTGATAAAAAAGACAGGAGCTCTTGGACAAAATGTAAAAGCTAGCTAAAATGGTTCAAACACTAAAGTGTGAAAAGTTCAGAACTGCTGATGAGCTGGACATTTTACTGCAAGTGATTAAATCATCTGGGATGTTATTGCTTACATAGTTGAAGACAAATTGTGAATGGACTACTGTGAGCCAGCAGAGAGGCGGTCACAGAAGTTGGTCTTGGTAATGATAATTAAATAGCTGAAATTCAAATAATGAAAGTTGCTGATGGAAAGGACTCCTAACCTGCCATCTTGAATAAAGAATGATATATTCTGGAATCATGCAGTTATACAATACTGTATTTGTGGAGGGTTAAATATAGATGCTTGTAGCAGGAAGATTTATTTTTATTGCGTTAGCTATTTCAGTGAAGTTTACCTTATTATTTGTAAGTGTCATTTGCCTATTATTTCATACTTCTCCCAAATTGAACTGGTGTGTAGGGGACAAATAGTAATATTTTATTGGCAATTGGTAACTTGACAAGTTTGATTCAGTCCCTCAATGGGATTGTAAACTGGCTTTTTTTAGAATAAGTGAATTACATTCAATTCTACAACATATCTAACTGTATTAAATCTTTAATGGTGTGTCAGAGAAACAGATACGTGCAACAGAGGTAAAAAAAACTTAAATTACAATTGAGGAAAATAGAGTTAGAAGATAAACAAAGAGAGAGAGAGGAAAGAGAGGAGAGAGAAAGAGAAAGAGAGAAGAGAGAGGAAAAAGAGAGAAAGTTCTTTGCTGAGCAAAGAGAGAGAGAGAAGAAAGGGAAAGAGAAAGAAAGAGAGAAGTGAGAGAAAAAGAGAAGAAGAATATGAACTTGTGAAGTTGCAATTTAGTCAGCTAAGTGAATTTAACAGCATGGAGATTAAAAGAAAAAATAGTTAAATATATAAATATGCCAAAACTCTGCCACATTTTGATGAGAAAGATGCTGACGCCTTCTTTGTTTCATTCGAAAAATTGGCTCAGCAGATGGAGTGGTCTGAGGATTTATGGGTAATGCTAGTTCAGATGAATTCCTGATGAAGAGCTTTTGCCCGAAACATCGATTGTCCTGCTGCTCAGATGCTGCCTGACCTGCTGTGCTTTTCCAGCACTACTCTAACCTTGACTCTAATCTCCAGCATCTGCTGTCCTCACTTTCATCCAATGGAATTAGTACCTGATCTCGACAAAGCATTTGCCTCTGTGGGAGAATATTCCAGAGGGTTATTATCTAAAAGATAGAATCCTATGGTGGAAATGGAGACCATGGCAGGTTAGTGCAGAGGACAAATGGGCCGAAGTGTACCAGATTGTGTTGGCGGTAGCATACAGACAGAAACTATTATGGGTAGCACATGAACTATCTATAGGAGGTCACCGAGGGGGACGAAAGCCTCAGGCTAAGGTACAAAATCATTTTTATTGGCCTGGAATGCATCAGGATATGGTTAACTTTTGTTGTACTTGTCATACATGCCAAATGGTAGGTAAGCCTCAGGTGGTAATAAAACCAGCACCTTTGTTGCCAATTCCCACACTTGAAGAATCTTTCACATGGGTTATTATTGATTGTATTGGTCCCCTCTCGAGAACTAAAAGTGGAAACCAGTACTTGTTAACTAGAATGGATATGTCTACCAGATTTCCAGAGGCAATTCCACTACGGAATATCAAGGCAAAAAGGGCAGTAGAGGAATTAGTAGCTTTCTTCACATGGTATAGGCTACCCAAAGAGATTCATTTGGACCAAGGGTCAAATTTTACTGATAGGCTGAATAAGAAAGTTATGGATAGCTTAGGTCTGCAGCACTTTAAATCCAGTGTGTTTCATCCCGAATCCCAGGGAGCTTCAGAAATCAGACCTTGAAGACCATGTTAAGAGCATACTGTCAGGGTTACTCGAATGATTGGGATGAAGGTATCTTACTCGTATTGTTTTCCATTAGAGATGCCCCAAATGAATCTACTCAGTTTACTCCACTTGAGTTAATATTCAGGCATGAAGTGGGAGGCCCTTTGAAATTAATTAAATACAAATGGACAGAAACAAAGTAGGAGATCTCATTCTGAGATTATGTATCAGAGGTGAGGGAGTGACTAAATCGAGTAAGCAAGTTAGGTAAACAGCATCGAAAGAAGGCACAGTACAGAATGAAGCAGGTAAGCTCTGAGGTTCAGATGTTTTCCCAAGGAGTAACATGTTAGTACTGTTACCAGTGATAGGAGATCCCTTCAAAGCCAGGTTTAGTGGTCCTTATCAAATTGAAAAAAAGTTGAGTCAGGTGAACTATTTAGTGAAGATGCCAGATAGAAAAAAAAAGTATCGGGTATGTCATGTGAACATGTTGAAACTGTATTACACTAGAGAGAAAGAACCGGAGAAACAAGTGTTAGTTACTGCCCGGCAGGATGAAGAATCAAATCCAGATGATATGGATTTTGAGGTGCCTCAAAATAGATTAAGAAATGAAGAATTCCTTGAGGAGTAGGATAGAATGCTTAGGAGCATAGAATGCAGTTGAAAGATTTGTTACTACAGTACAAGTACATATATAAGAATCAGATGGGGAGGACGAATGCTATTGTATATGAAGTAGACATAGGGAATACTGCTCTGATAAAACAACACCTCTATCAGTTTAATCCTTTCAAAGCCAAACAGGTCCAAATGGAGGTGGAGGCCATGCTCAATGAGGACATCATCGAACCAAGCCAGAGTGAGTGGAATTCGCTCATCATCTTAGTTCCCAAACTGGACGGGACTCAACGATTCTGCGGGGATTATTGGAAGGCCAATGCTGTTACAAAATTGGACTCATATGCAATTCTTAGCTTGGAGGACTGTATCGAGAAAGTCGGACAAGCCAGTTCCATCACCAAGTTGGACTTAATGTGTGGTTACTGGAAGATATCTTTATCAGAGACGGCGAAAGAAATTTCTGCATTTGTAACCCCAAATGGGCTATATCAGTTTAAAGTGATGCACTTTGGAATGAAGAATGCACCTGCCACATTCCAAAGACTCATGAATAGAGTTGTGGCTGGGTTGTGGCTGCAGTCTATTTGGACGATGTAGTGATCTTTTGTAAGTCCTGGAAAGATCACATAGTACATTTAGCAGAGCTCTTTGAATGACTACAAGAAGCAAAACTGGTGATAAACTTAAATAAAATGGAATTTACTAAAACAGAGGTGATATTCTTGGGACATAACATTGTCATGAAAGGTTGACCCCACAGAATGCAAAGACGAAGGCCATCAAGGAGTTTCCATGAACAACCTTGAGGAAAGAGGTACTTTGATTCTTAGGACTCAGTGGATTCTATTGGGAGTTTGTTCCAAACTTCAGCAGTGTAGTGGCACCGTTAACCAATTTGCTGAAAAAGAACACAAAGTTTTGGTGGACAGAACCATGCCAGGAGGCATTTGACCATTTGAACTCAATATTAACTACCAAACCAGTTTTAGCTACACCAAACGTTTCCAAATCTTTTAAAGTCACCATTGATGCTAGTGACATTGGAGTTAGAGCTGTACTCCGACATGAAGATAAGGATGGGATTCATTACTTTTCAAAGAGGATCCACATCCATCAGAGGAAATACTCCACAATCGAAAAGGAACTATTGAGTTTCATACTGGCCTTACAACATTTTAAAATTAATGTCATAAACAATGTGTCGGAGACGGTTGTGTACACTGAACACAATCTGCTTACATTCTTAGAATGTTTTAAAGATAAGAATATGAGACTATTTCATTGGAGTCTTATGTTACAGACTTTTAATTTAAAAATCATACATGTTGTGAGTCAGAAGAACGTAATCGCAGATGCATTATCGTGGATCTAACTGATAGACTTTAGATGAGATTTGTCTTTATTTAATGTTATGCATATACAGGAAGAAGTTACGGAGAACTTATATTAAAATTATCTGTATGTTAGGGCAACGTGTTTAAAAAGTAGAGAAAAAATGAAGCCATCTTTTCGTTATTTGTTTTTCTTAAGGGGGATGTGTTATGATGTTGTGGGTGTACCTTTAAGAGAGTTAAAAGCAGCAGATCCAAAGGACACAGCACCAAGTGTTCTCAATAAGGCAACAATGTAACACTTGGTGGAACAACTCGATTAGCACATTTCCTGGAGACAAAAACAAATTCAAATTTGGGACCAATCAGTTAAAATTATATACCCCCAAAAAAGTATTAAACTCTAATCCAGTTCAAACTGAGTATATTAACAATATTAAACGCCAATGACACAATCCAATGCTTTGGAGGTATAAGACTGGGGAAACTTGAACAATTGAGAGGAGAACTGCCAAGCCTAGCAGGTAAACAACCTGCCTGAAAAATAGCTTTAAAATTGTCTTAAAAAGGTACCTTTTCGATCAGTAACCTGTCATGTAGAAATTCCTCAGATAAAGAAAATAAGAGACAGGATGATCTAAACTGAAGAATGAAAGCTACCTGGTTTTGTAAATCTTAACTGGGAGTTTTATCAGACTAGTATTATAGAAGGGAAGGTAAAAGATAAGTTAGAGGAAGAAATGGTAAATAGTTGTTAGTTAATTATTCTCTGCTATACTATAAGAAATAAAGTTGTTAAATTTTTATTTAAATAGTTCTTGGCCACTTGAATTTTTGCAGATTACTGCATGGGATAAATCTTTGCTATGTTGCTGGTTTTAAAATTAAGCAGGAGGGTTTACCCCATGTTGTAACACTTCTGCCAATTGGTGATCAGTTCTGAATTGGGAAAGCAAGTCACTTTCCTGTGGGATCAGAGAGACATTACAATTACTTCACTATCATTAAGATTCAGGGGTTATTAGATTCCCTACACATTGGAAACAGTCCCTTCAGCCCGACAAGTTCACACCGACCCTCCAAAGAGTAACCAATCTTGATTAATTTCCTTACATTTACCCCTGACTAATGCACCTAACACTATGGGCAATTTAGCATGGCTAGTTCACCTGACTTATGGAAGGTGGGAGGAAAACAGAGCACCCGAAGGAAACCCACACAGATGCAGGGAAAATGTGCAAACTCCACACAGACAGAAGCCTGAGGTGGGAATCAAACCTGAGTCCCTGGTGCTGTGAGGCAGCAGTGCTGATCACTGAGCCATCATGCCACCTGCTAATATCCAGGGGCTTCAGACAATGTCTACTAGAGTAAAGGCAGAAGCTGTAAATACTGGTGCTGCAATGACACTCCAACAGTTGCTAAACTTCAAAGTAAAGCAGATTACTTCATTGCTTACTAACACCCTTCTGAAGCATGATGTCGTGTTTTACTGTTAAAAGCATAATATAAACACAAGCTATTACAGTATTTATGCTATTGGACTCAATTACCACACTTCTTCTCATTCTTATATGATTCATAAAAACATCAAGTAAATTGTTATCTCACATCTCGATGTTCACACCCTCAACACATCTGCCAGCACTTGCCTCCACTATGTGTTAACCTCTATTTATACAGAGGAGCAAGCACGTGAGTTCATATCAATTAAACAACTGCAATTTTAGCACACACCATTTATCAGTAGCTTTTCCTATTAGTTCCTCATTCTTTACTTTACACGTGTTGTGTCAAAACATTGGCTGATATGATCAGGGTTCTAAAGTTTGGAGAGTAGCACCTCATTGTTGGGACTGAATTTTCCTTGACATGGGCAGAGACAGCCTTTAGAACAAATGAGGGGAGGATTCACCTTTATCTCCAGTTCAGAGTTAAAATAATGACTGAGAATCCAGATGAAATCACTTGAGTATCTGTCTCTTTACCTTACATTTGATGAACCAACACCATTTTGCAAATAGAAACAGAGGTTGGAGAATCTGTTTGCCTTTTCAGCTTCAAACCTTCTTTTTATAATGTGAGTCTGATTTTTTTGTGTGTTCTTCTCCTAACAGAATGCAGTGGAGGTTATGAAGAGTACTTTGAAACCAATCTAGAACAGCATATAATGATTTATTTCAATTGCAGGTTGGTACCCTCTTAATGTCACTCCATAATATGTTAATTTTACAATCTAATTATGTTAGATCTGAACTAATAATCAGTTAATCTGGAAGTTGGAGTTTGTTCGCAAGCAGGATCAGATGCATGTTGCTTTGAATACACACACATAAATATATATATATTTATTATACAATCTTGGATTGAATGTGCCCCGAAATAAGTATGCATATCTTACTTATTGTTTCACAAGGATGCTCAGATGAAATTTTGAGGTTTCATTGTTTGGCTTTCCACATGTAAGACATCCTTTCCAGGACTTTTAACACTGAGCTACAAAAGATTCAAACATCACAAGGATTCTTGTCAAACCTAAGAAACATAAAAAATAGAACCAAGAACTTTCAGCCCATCTCATCTGCTCCTCATTCAATATTATCATGGTTAATGCTCTATCTCAATCCCATTTCTTCTATATGCTCCTCAATGCCTTTAGCCTCTAGAACTCCATCTATTTCTTTCTTAATTATATTCAATCACTTGGCCTCCACAGCCTTCTGTGGGAGAGAATTCCAAGGTACCAACACCCTCTAAGTGAAGAAATTCTTCTTCATCTCAATTCAAAATGGCCTGCCATGTTTCCTGAGACTATTCCCCTTTTTATTTAATACCATAGTCAGGTTGGTGTCCAGAGCCATTTCTGCACCCAGTCCCTCCAGCCATTTTTGATATCATTTATAATTAATGGATTTGGTGGAAGACTAGCATTTGGAATATTAAAACCATGAAGAAGAAATTGAGTTGGATCATCTACTCAGCACTACTGGCTGAAAATGGTCAAAATAACTCGACCTGACTTTTGCGCTGATGTCCTTCACTTCTACATCATTGAGGATAGTGTTAATCATTGGACCTCCTCCTCTGGCTAGTGTTTTAGTTGTCCATCATCACTCATGACTAAATGGGGCAGGACTGCAAAGGTTTGATCAGATCTATTTAGCTTCATCTATCACAATCTGCTTCTACTATTCGGCATCCATGAACTTCGGTGATTATAGTCTCTCCAAGCTGACATAATATTTCACCTGGTGTTGGTCCTGGCATGGTCTCTTCTGCTCTTTGGACCAGCATTTGTCCCTTGCTTGATGATAATCATAGAATGGAGAATATGCTGAGCTGCAACCTTATGTTATGTTACCAAATACAATTCTACTGCTGCTGGTGGTCCACAAATACCTCATGGATTACCAGTTTTGGGCAACTAATTGTGTTGTTAATCTATTCCATTTAGCATGGTTAAAAATCACACAGCATCAGGTTATAGCCCAACAACTTTATTTGGAAGCACTAGCTTTTGGAACGCTGCTCCTTCATCAGGTAGTTGTGGAGTACAAGATCATAAGACACAGAATTTATAGCAACATTTACAGTATGATGTAACTGAAATTATATATTGAAAAAGACATAGATTGCTTGTTAAGTCTCTCATCTTTTAGAATGACTATGTTGGTTTCAGTTCTTTCATATGTAAATCCCAGAACTTTTTTAAAAAAATTATATTCTCAAGTGAACTTTGATGAAAGACTTAAGAAACAATCCAGGTCTTTTTTCAATATATAATTTCAGTTGCATCACACTGTAAACTTTTGCTATATATTTTGTGTATCACGATTGTGTACTCTATAAACACCTGATGAAGGTGCAGCGCTCTGAAAGCAAGTATTTCCAAATAATGAAGCTAGTAAGGAGGACTTACTTGGGCAGTGTGTATCATTGTCATTTTTCAATATCTGGGATAAGTGCTCATAACTGCATAATTCTGCTCTCATACAGTATATATATATATATATATTTTTTAAATGTACTCATGGGATATGGACGTCTCTGGTTCAGCCAATATTTATCGTCCATCCCTAATGGCTGACAGGGCAGATGTTGATTTTCCTTCACTTTCAGATTCATTGGTTCCTCCTTATGTATTCTATTAGTCTTTGAAACAAAAACTTCAGTAGTTCGTCAAATAGAACTTCCCTTTCATGAATACACACTCAATTTGTGTAATCTAATGGTGCCTTCTCAATATTGGCTTTACAATAGATCCCAGCATTTTCCCTACCACAGATGTTAGGCTGAAGAATTTGTAATTCTTGGTTTTCTCCCTCCCTCTTTTTTTCAATAATGTGGTTATATTTGTGCCCTCTAATGTGCTGGAACTGTTCAAGAGTCAAAAGAATTTTGGAAGATGACAACAAACACATCTGTTATTGTCATTACAATTACATACCCTGTAATGTAGATTATCAGGCAGTGGGGATTTATCAGCTTTCAGTGCCATTCATTTCTACAGAAATTGTTTATTGCATCAATACTAATCTCCTTCAATTCATCCTTCACAATAGACACATTTGCGCAACATTTCTGGCAAGGTATTTATATCTTCTTCTATGAAGACAGAACTAAAATTTGTTGATTAATTGTTGTGCCATTGTTTTGTTCTCCATTATCAGTTCTCCCATTTCAAACTGTAAGATTCCTTTCTTTATTTGTTTTAATCATTCTTCTTTTTGTTTTACATACTTATTGAAGCTCTTACTTACACTCTTGCTTATATGTTTCTGACAGGTTTTCTCTCAGACTCTATTTTTTCCACTCTTTATCAACCTTTTGGTTCTTCCTCACTGAATTCTAAACTGCTCGCAGTTCTCATGCTTGTTATACTTAACCAACTTTATGTGACTCGTTCTCAAGCCTAATATTATCCTTAGTTTCTTTTGTTCAACATGATTTGACTACTTTTCCTGTTGAGTTCTTTCACATCAAGGGATTTTAAGACAGTTGATATTCACACATTCATCCTTTCAATATTAACCATCATACGCCCACTGTTATACCTTTTAATGAAATTACCCAATTTATTGCAGCCAACGTATCCCTCGTACCCTTGTAGTTTCCATTGTTTAAATATAGGATCCATTTTTGGGTTGGCCTACTTCACTTTCTGGATTAGTGGTGCTGGAAGAGCACAGCAGTTCAGGCAGCATCCGAGGAGCAGTAAAATCGACGTTTCGGGCAAAAGCCCTACATCAGGAATACAGGCAGAGAGCCTGAAGGGTGGAGAGATTAGTGAGAGGAGGGTGGGGGTGGGGAGAAAGTAGCACAGAGTACAATAGGTGAGTGGGGGAGGGGATGAAGGTGATAGGTCGGGGGGGTGGAGTGGATAGATGGAAAAGATGATAGGCAGGTAGGACATGTGTTCGAGACACCACCCATGCCCTCCACCTCCTCCAAGCCTTCCATTTCCCTGGCCCCCAACGCCTCATCTTCACCATGGATATCCAATCCCTCTACACCTCCATCCGTCATGACCAGGGCCTCCAAGCCCTCCGTCTCTTCCTCTCCCGACGTCCCCAACAGTACCCTTCCACCGACACTCTCATTCATTTGGCCGAACTGGTCCTCACCCTTAACAATTTCTCCTTCAAATCCTCCCACTTCCTCCAGACCAAAGGGTTAGCCATGGGCACCCGTATGAGCCCCAGCTATGCCTGTCTCTTTGTTGGCTACATTCAACAGTCGATCTTCCGTAATTACACTGGCACCACTTCCCAACTCTTCCTCCGTTACATTGATGACTGCATTGGCGCCACCTCGTGCTCCCACGAGGAGGTTGAGTAATTCATCAACTTCACCAACACATTCCACCCTGACCTTAAATTTACCTGGACCATCTCTGACACCTCCCTCCCCTTCCGGACCTCTCCATCTCCGACTTGACACTGACATTTTTTACAAACCCACCGACTCCCACAGCTATCTGGATTACACCTCTTCCCACCCTACCTCTTGCAAAAATGCCATCCCATATTCCCAATTCCTTCACCTCCGCTGTATCTGCTCCCAGGAGGACCAGTTCCACTACAAAACAAACCAGATGGCCTCCTTCTTTAGAGACCGCAATTTCCCTTCCCACGTGTTTAAAAATGCCCTCCAACGCATCTCATCCACATCCCGCACCGCCGCCCTCAGACCCCACCCCTCCAACTGTAACAAGGACAGAACGCCCCGGTGCTCACCTTCCTCCCTACCAACCTTCGCATAAACCAAATCATACGTCAACATTTCCACCACCTCCAAACAGACCCCACCATCAGGGATATATTTCCCTCCCCACCAATTTCCGCCTTCCGCAAAGACCGTTCCCTCCATGATTCAGGTCCATGCCCCCCTACAACCCACCCTCCCATCCTGGCACCTTCCCCTGCCACTGCAGGAATTGCAAAACCTGCACCCACACCTCCTCCCTCACCTCCATCCAAGGCTCTAAGGGAGCCTTCCACATCCATCAAAAGTTTATCTGCACATCCACTAATATCATTTATTGTATCCGTTGCTCCCAATGCGGTCTCCTCTACATTGGGGAGACTGGATCCCTCCTAGCAGAGCGCTTTAGGGAACATCTCCGGGACACCCGCACCAATCAACCACACCGCCCTGTGGCCCAAAATTTCAACTCCCCCTCCCACTCTGCTGAGGACATGGAGGTCCTGGGCCTCCTTCACCACCGCTCCCTCACCACCAGACGCCTGGAGGAAGAACGCCTTATCTTCTGCCTCGGAACACTTCAACCCCAGGGCATCAATGTGGACTTCAACAGTTTCCTCATTTCCCCTTCCCCCACCTCACCCTAGTTCCAACTTACAGCTCAGCACTGTCCCCATGACCTGTCCTACCTGCCTATCTTCTTTTCCACCTATCCACTCCACTTCCCTGCCCCCGACCTATCACCTTTATCCCCTCCCCCACTCACCTATTGTACTCTATGCTACTTTCTCCCCACCCCAACCCTCCTCTCACGTATCTCTCCACCCTTCAGGCTCTCTGCCTGTATTCCTGATGAAGGGCTTTTGCTTGAAACATTGATTTTACTTCTCCTTGGATGCTGCCTGAACTGCTGTCCAGCACCACTAATCCAGAATCTGGTTTCCAGCATCTGCAGTCATTGTTTTTAGCCACTTCACTTTCTATCATAATGAAGTGTTCTTTATGGTCACTTTTTCCGAGCGGATCTTTTATGACAAGATTGAAGGTCGAGCAGGAGAATTGGACATCAGTGAGGTTGAGGAACATATCTGAAATTGAGAATGATTCAAGTCAAGTAGAGATGGTTTTGACATCTGTGAAACACTTGCAGCTCTCCCTTAAACATAGGAATATTTGATATTGAAACTTAGACCACTTCCCTAATGCTGACATCCTTCCCATTGATAGAAAAGAGAAGTAGCTTTAAAGAATTGTGCAATCACCATAATGTTTTTGAGTAGGGATGATTTTCAAAGATCCTTTATCTGCAAACCACTGAAATCTGGACAGATTTGGTGTTAATAGCTAAATGGAAATTTGTGAATCATCACAGTTATTGCAATAATGTGCTTTGTGTACAGTTCTCTGCAGCAGTTTAAAGGTAATTCACGCTTTCATAATAGTGGCATTTATTTTCAAGGAGTCATTGCAACCTAAAGGTCTTTTTTGAATATAATATAAATATCTGGTTGCAAATACACTCAATGTTGTTTATTCTTCATATTCACAAAATGAGGATTTGCTGTTATTTCAAAGTCAAAATATTCTGCAGCACCTACAGGGGAGTAAATATTTGAGATACATATTGGTTTTTTTATCCATTTGGTTTGCTATGACCATTGACAGTACAAATAAATAGAATTTACAAAGCACACTGTCAGTTCAGGATGATCTTACCTTGTATTTGAAAGACTGATTAACCCAAAGGTTGCAAGCAAACATGTGATTATTAAATAACTTATAAACCTGTGACCTGACAGCATTGCACAAATGTCACTCCACTATAAATATGAAATCATTTTTGAATAATTGTTCAATGTATTCGCTGTGCATCTTCAACAAAATTGGATCCCAAAATTTTTGGGAAAACAAAGGGAATATTTCACACTTTGAAATTCCTGCACAATATCCTACTAACTTCTGATGGATCTAATTCTACCACATTTCTCCAAGAAGTATGAAATCCATTAGAATTAGAATAATTTCTCATTCCCTTAGGTAAGCAAATTTGTGGAATAATATTTCAGAAGAGGTACTTGATTCAAGGTTGAAAACGTCCTGAGACAAAAGATCAAGTCTCACTCTGGGGCTTGAGAACAAAAAAAAAATCAAGTCAGTTTGGTGGATTGGTGCATTGCCTTAGAGCTAAAACTCTTAACTACAGCCCACCCTCAGGTGGAATAAAAATTTCAAAAGGCAAGTTTTCCTTCATATAAAATCGCATTCTGAAAAGGCATATCTGGAGAGAATGCTTTCCCTGATAAGAGAATCTAGGACTAGGAGGCTCTGCTGAAAAATAAGGTGTCATTAATTTAAAACAGAGATGAAGTGAAATTTTTTCTCACAGACAGTCTTAAATCATTATAACTCTCTTCCTGAAAAGGCGGTGGAAGCAGAGAACCAGTTGATAGATTCTTGACAAGCTAGGGGGTCAAAAACTATTTGGGTAAGCATGAAGCTGGTTTGAGAGTCGAGTCAGATCGGCAATCAGATTAGTGAAGGGCAGTACAGACCTGAGGGGTTGAATTACCCATTCCTGCTTACTGTTTGTATGTCTATATGTACATCTCTCCATTTCCCTGGCCATATTTATTCCACAAGGAACACCATAAGAATATGGAGTCTAAAACATGTTGACTTCAATGCTTTTTTTTCTTGCTGAGAACCTTCATTACATTCTTTGATTCAGTGCCAAAATTGGGTTGCTATTTTTATTTTTGCACATGAACAAATATTTTTTCATACTCTCTCCAAATGACAATGACTTGATGGGCAAGCTACGTATGTAGTTATTAATGCATATGATAACATTTATTAGAAATTGCTTGCCTATCAAATCACTGTCATTTGAAAAGAATATGAAAAAAATGTTTGCTCATATATTAAAAATAAAATAACAACCCAATTTTAACTTGGGACATGTTGATGTCAGTTTTTTTGTTGCTGAGAACCTACGTTACATTCTTTGATTCAGTGCCAAAATTGAGTTGTTATTTTTATTTTTATGTATGTACAAACATTTTGTCATATTCTCTCCAAATAGCAATGACTTGATGGGTAAGCTACTTCTGATAAACATTATCATATGCATTAATAACTATATACGTGTGTAGCTGTTAGTACAGACAGTTTCAGATAATATATAATGATTCCTAAATAAAATCAAAAGGCAATAGACCTCCAAGACCATCTTTGAACTTTTTGACAATGCGAGAAAGTAGAACATAACTTGTATGAGTGAACTGGCAATCTCGTAATTTACTCCGATGATCTAAAGCCTGGTTTCATATTGTATGGATTTTCCCAGTGGTGGAGGTTCACAAATTAAATATTGGGATTTCATACTCCAAACCACAAATGACCCCTGTGGAGAACTGACTGAAAACAAAAAGCTGTGAGGCACCTTTCAATTGTAAAGACTACTTCTTACATTTTTGGTGCATGGAATAAAAATGGAAAAGGACGAGTTTAAAACCAGTAAAGCTGTGTAAGAAAATGTTTGCAATTTGAGCAAAAGAAGTTCAATACTGTGAGTTGTAGATATAACATTGCCTATTTGAGCAGACAACTGGGCCAATAATAGAGATAGAGAGAGAGAGAGAGAGAGTGTGTGTGTGCATGTGCGTGCGTACATCTGTTCTGACAAACTTGTTTCTTTTATTGACATTTTAATTGAATAGTTGTGTGGGTTAATGAGAACTCAGTACAGGAACAAGCTTTAATTGATTCCTGGGAAGGTCTCCACTGCCTCATATGTGCATTTGAACAGACACACTAGCAGGTTCAAGAACATCTTTTTTCCTTGCCATTATTAAACTGATGAATGGACTATTTAACTTCAAATAATGCTGATCTTGGTAATGTTGATCTTACCTAGCGCACATTCTGTGGGGTGTAACCTGAATGCTACTGTCCAAGATTTTTTTTCACTCTATGATAAATATTTCCTTGTTTACTACAGTCTGCCTGTATTGCTCGTAAACAAAGCTTTTCACTGTACTTAGGTACACGTGACAATAAATCAAACTAAATACAGCAAGGACATCTAATTTCCAAAGAGAAACCATCTCTCTCTCTCCCTTTTGCATGTGTGTAGAAATAAAAGAAATTTTGAGCAGCTAACTACTCTCTTTCTCTCACTGCAATTCTCCTGTTTAAGGATGAAGTGAAAGCCACCTTCAGAGACACTGAAAAAGCAAATTCCCAATCAATGAATGAAAAACTGAGCATCAGCATGTCCCCAACCTTGTGTCATTATCAAAGAGTCAAGACAAATCAAAGAAATAGATAGGAATTGAAAGAAAACAACTTGTCAATATCTGTAATCTGGGCTGATACCAGAATTGTGCTTCTCTAACTACCTTTCTGCTGTAATATTTGTGTTCTGTCTTATATCTTTGACTGTGTTTACATGTGTATGTGAATTTAAGGAAGGAGCAGAGTTCAAGTTTATGTTTCCTTTTCTCCATCTGATATAAGCTAATTAATTAATTGAAAAGTGATTATGTGCAGATAGTTGTAACTAAAATTAGTAAGCTAATTAGAAATAGGCAAAATCAGCACATATTTTTCAATGGTGACCAATCTATCTTTTGATGTTTTTAAAAATCAACTTTTTAGACTTGTTTTTGGTTATAGCACAAACACTTTTCATCCCGCAGCTTGACGCCACACTCACTACCTACCACCTCACAACTCTTTTGCCTCAATTCTCTTTAGGTTCATGGCAATTTTTAACCTGAAAGTAAGTTTTATCTAGAGAATTTGAAGTTCAAAATCTGTTAAAGGAACGTGAGAATCTGAAATCAAGCAAGTCAAGAAATGAAAAGGTTGTTGTCATGGATTTATCAGATTGTTGTAAAGTCCCAAATAGTAATACCCTTTGCCTTAATTGGTCTGTATATACCTTCAATTCCATGCCATCTATGAACTATTGATTTTCCTCGAAAGTAACCTAGCACTCCATTCACTCCCATAAGGGCACATAGAGGTGGGCTGACCTTGATAGTAATGGGAGAAAGGGAGGACTGCAGATGCTGGAGATCAGAGGTGAAAATGTGTTGCTGGAAAAGCGCAGCAGGTCAGGCAGCATCCAAGGAGCAGGAGAATCGACGTTTCGGGCATGAGCCCTTCTTCAGGAATCACAGTAATGACCAAGTTATAAAAATGATTAATGATAATCTAAAAAATAAAGAATAAGCAACTTTTTAACTGTTATTTTATACAATTCTTTGTTGTAACATGTATATACAACAAACTTGGTGTTTTAAAAAAGTTGCTTGCTCATGTCTCAGCTTATCTGACTCATACAAATGCTACAAATGGAATAAATCTGTTAAATGAACAAGTATACATCACTCTTGAGTTGTCTTTTTATCCAATATAACTATAAAGACATTTCTTTTAAATTCTAAAAATATGCAAGATGGTGATGGCGGCATGGTGGTTAGCACTGCTGTCTCACAGCACCAGGGACCCGGGTTCAATTCCAGCCTTGGGTGACTGTCTGTGTAAAGTTTGCACATTCTCCCTATGTCTGTGTGGGTTTCCTCTGGGTGCTCAAGTTTCTTCCCCCAGTCCAAAGATGTGTAGGTTAGGTGAATTGGACAAGCTAAATTGCCCATAGTGTTCTGGGATGTATAGGTTAGGTGGATTAGTCAGAGAAAAATGTAGGGTAATGGGTCTGGGTGGGATATTGTTTGGTGGACTTGTTGGGCCAAAGGGCCTGTTTCCGTACTGTACGGATTCTAATTCTAAGACTTATAATAGATTTTCTTGCATATGCATCATCTCTGTGTTTTATAAATGATTGTTAGCATCAAGGAAAAGAGTGGCAATTCTAGTGAGTCATGGTAGAAAAGGTTGTTATCCTTCAAATAGCAATGTCACAAGTAATGCTTATATTTATTTTCCTGGTGTAGCAACATGAGACCAGTGCACAATTAAGGTATCTTTATAAATCTACCATAATTTTGTTCCAGTGCACAGTCTCCACTGTAATGTTGCATAATGTAAACTATGCATCTGATTTTTTTCACTGATCAGGAAGAAATATATCAGTGCTGAGGAAATTAAACATATTTCACTTACAGTATTGAGTTGCAAACTCCAATGCTTCCTATTCTCAGGAACTTCACTTAAATGTTGACAGATTTGCAATGTCTTTCACACAATATTTGCTGCTTTTCTTTTAACAGTGCCAGGTCAGGGTGGATTAAGGTGTGGATTAGATGTGAGGAGGAATTTTATAACATTTAGTTCTCAGCTAAGGCATTCATGAGAGAAAAACATGAAGTACAAATCTGGAACTTTGGCTTTAAATCCCTATGCTGTCTGATACATTTAAATTTATTAAATTAACTATTAATTTATTAAGTGACTTTACCACAAGAAGTAAATCCCACTCTGTCACAATATGTTGTTGAACTGTGAATCCAGAGTAATATGATGTTTATTACCAATGTGTTCATTTGTTACAGATATATGTATATAAGCGCAATCTAACATTGAGAGTTTAATTGAATATTCTGGATCAGTGGTGCTGGAAGAGCACAGCAATTCAGGCAGCATCCGATGAGCATCCCACACCCACCCTCCTCTACCTTATCTCTCCACGCTTCAGGCTCTCTGCCTTTATTCCTGATGAAGGGCTTTTGCCCGAAACGTCGATTTTGCTGCTCGTCGGATGCTGCCTGAATTGGTGTGCTCTTCCAGCACCACTGATCCAGAATCTGGTTTCCAGCATCTGCAGTCATTGTTTTTAACCAGTTTAATTGAATAGTTCATCAAACGAAGTGACATTATCAATGCTGTACTAGTCATTCAAGGTTTCTAAGGTGGCTTTAACTAATAGGACCTTTTCAATCTTATCCTGTGATGAACCATTGTGCTGGAACTGGTGGTGAAGAAGACAGATAGAAGTTGATAGACTCTTGACTAATAAGGATGTGTGTTGGGACAGGTCAAAGGATATTGAGGCAAAGCAGGAAAGTGAAGATGAGGCCACAAACTGATCAATCACAATCTTATTAAATGGCAGAGTGAGTCACGAGAGGCCAACTGGCCTTCTCCTCCTCCTAATCCATTCACATATACTCAGCTTTTTACTACATTGGGACACTGGTCATCACCAGTGTTTTGTGAATTTGTGAACCTACAGATGTCATGCCCCAGGTTCATCTGCTCAACCTCTGTTTAAAGAACCATCCACACCACTTGCTTCTGTATATCTGAAGCTCAGATATATTCACTTAGAGAAATCCAAATGAATGGGTGAGGTGATTCAAAGACCATCAAGGAAGCAAGGCACAGTTACAAGTCCCAGGTAAAATACATGTGCTATGTTCTCACTGCAAGCAGGTCAAGAAGGGCTATGACCACTGTGCAGTAATTGAGACCAATGGGGGAAAATGCCAGGAAAAAAAAATTGATGAAAATCAGGAGTTAATTTAGACTGTGAAGTCAGACTCCTAGGATAAGCTGCAACATAGAATGCAAATTCTCATTTGCAATGACACACTTTATCTCTATTGCAAAGACTATCAGAGTTTATGGTAGCATCATCAAATTTCACTTTATCCACAATGGCCTCCACCATTGAAAAAAAACACTGAAATTCACATAGCCATGGGAGGTGTGCTGAAGAGTTGGAAATATGGAGCATCCTAAATATAACATTTAGACCATGTTTGTTACAACCCTGCTGAAGTCTGTATGGTCTTTTAGTATGTGATAGTTATCAATCTGCAAGACTTGGACAGTATCCAGGATTGGACTGATAAATGGCAAGTGACATTCGTGCCAAACAAGTTCCAGGTAATGACCATCTCCACCAACAGGGAATTTAGATATTATCCTTTGATAACTCCTATTTGTTATGGTCTTGTCAGGAGGTATATATTTAAGGGAAAGGGCAAAGTGTTTAGAGGCGATATGAGCATATGGGAGTCTGGAACTCAAGGGTAGTAGAGGCAGAAACCCTCATAACATTTAAGGTACATTTAGATTTAGATTCTTTATTTAGATTTATACCTGTGATGTAAAGGTATAGAGGCCATGGGCAAAATTGAAATGGAGGAGTGAGGTGGCTGTTTCTCTCCAGTGCATTCCAGGGGTTGAAGGGCCAATGTATACACTGTCAACCTCTATGATATTCAATGGCATTACAATCACTGAGTATCCCGCTATCAACATGCTGCAGCATTGCATTGACCAGAACTGAACTGGACTGGCTGTATAAAATAAATTGGCTACAAGAGCAGATCTGAAATAAGGAATCCTGCAGCATGTGACTTACTTTCTGACTTCCCACAATTGCCTACAAGACACAACTCAAGAGTGTCAGAATACTCCCCACTTACCTGGATGAGTGCATTTCTAACAACACTCAAGAAGCTTGATACCATCCAGAACCAAGCAGCCTGCTTGATTGGCACCACATCTGTAAGTGTTCACTCCTTCCACTGCAAATTAGGAGTAGCGTGTCCCATCTACAACATGCCCTGCAGAAATTCATCAGTCTTCCGTAGATAGCACTTCCATAAAACCATAACCACTACCATGAAAAAGTACTAAGAAACATCACGAGCAAGTTCCCTCCAAGCTACTCATTATCTTGGTTTGGAAATATGTCACTGCTCCTTCACTGTCATTAGGTCTAACGGACTACATTTCAATTCAAAAAGGCAATTCATCATCATCTTCTCAAGGGCAACTAGGGATGAGCAGTGAATGCGGGTTCAGCAGTGATGCCCCATATTCATGAGTGAATAATAAAATAAAATCTGATGTTCAGTGGATGAATGCTTCCAGAACCCATTGTAATGGTGCTGGATAGCCCATCTTGCTGATTATTTGGCTACTGCTGTTTGTGGGTCAAACCACCAAGTATTTGACTTCAGAGTATCAGAAGAGTGGTACATGGAAGGTTACATCAAGATTCATCAGCTTCACAGATGCAGTCAGAAATTTCCTGATAGAAGTAAGCCACCGTGATGGAATACTAGCACAATCCTAAGATCTGTTTGCAATAATGGCTCTCACATCTCACCTAAGACTGAATGGTTTGTTCCTGCTCCAAGTACTATGCTCCGATATTCTTTTGTTTTATAGGTACAGAAATATATTGGAATCTGTTTTCTATTCATTTATGTGATGTGGGCAATTCTGGCTTAGCCAGCATCTATTGATGCTGTTTTCTTGAACCGCTGCAGTCTTATTAAGATGGAAGGTGTTAGAAAAAAAACTTGCATACCTTGGACTTAATTGTAATAAAACAGATAGCACACCAACATCACCATTTGCTTTTTGTGATGGTAGGTGTATTTGACTTAGTGATGACTAGTTGGCAAGATCATATGGAGCTGACGTGTTGTTGTGTTGTGTGATTTTGAGTAGGTTGCAAGACTGTCAATATCCATGTCAACAGAAGGCAAGGTTTTTTTTGGAAGTCATTGTTGAACTCATTTCTATCCCTAACGTGTTTGATGGGGACAAGAAATGGTAAAACTTTTTAAAAAGACTGTGTTGAAATGACAACTTGGAATGCATCACAGTTGGGACAGACTGCGAAGGAACATATGGGAAATTAAATTAATGAACATACGGGAAATTACATAATGTCAGAAAACATGCAGAATGGCTTCTGCATGGATCTTCATCAAATAAATGAAAAAGCATTTGCTTTGATTATAGGTTGAAATGCAAAAAAAAAAGCATGTTAAGCCTCTGCATTTATAATTTATAATGTAGAGGGACTTCTTTAGCACCCCCATTCTCATGGAGAAATGCAGCAGTGGCCCAGCATCATATAAAGAGTTTATAACATTGTATAGATTTGTACCATTCAGGAAGGGAGATTATTGGAATTTTGCTAAACATTTCATGAAACTTCAGGAGCTTAACAAGAATATTATAGAATTGTCTCAGGGCATAATAAATAATGCAATAGATTCTTACAACTTAAGCCAATAATATTTTAGTAAATAATAGCTAAAATAGAATATTGAAAGTCACAGTTCATCATCATGAGTTGCTGTGAGCTCTAGTAAACTACAAAGGTGTTGTTGTGTCCTCCATGCAGTGTGCAAGATGGAAGCTTCCTACTCATCTCTGAGTACACTGCACAGATTTATGTGATTGGATCTGAGCTAATTATTTTTTTTCAAATCAAGTCATAACCCATCTTCAAGATTGTAAAAATGATCTGCTTAGCTGGCAGCCAATGCTTTAAGAAGATTAACTACTTGACAACCGCTTGCTACTGCTGTGTTATGTTAAAAACCAATTATCATTTGTCTCCATGAACGCTCACAGGCAGCATAACTAAAATTTGCCAAATCGTTCTTCTGTCATGTTGTTGCATATTTCCTATCCATCTGCCAGCCAACACAGGCTGTTATTTAATAGGAAGGAAGTGATGTTACTGCTACTGAGAACTGGTTTTATTTGTTTACACATGACAAAGTACATTAATTGAATTAGCAAAGTTAGACCATGAGTTAAACTGATATTACTATTAAATTAATATACTACTTCATGACTTCCGGTCACCAAATCGGCATGGATCTGAGCTGTAGAGACAGTCAATAACTGACATATGGTACTGAGAATCTTAAACCAGTACCAGAGAAGTGTCAATGATCTCCAAACTTCTAGCACAAAATGTCTCCAGCAATCCATATCTAGTCGCTATGCTGTCCAATCTCTGTAACATTCCTATGTCCAGGCTCGTCTCTGACTCTCATAGACAAACCTTCTTGTCATGCACATTCCTTTCTCTACCCTTCACCCTAATCTCCAACTCAACCAACAGCTCTCACACTTATGCATATTGTCCTTTCACACCCATTCCCCATAACTTCCTAATCAAATGTTCATTCTGCACCCTCACCAATCACCTTCTCACAACTCTCCCTGCCTTTCCTCGCTGCAAGAGAAGACCGCATACCGGAGAACTGGAGAAATTTCAAGAATGGCTATCTTATTGTGACAGAAGAGGACATTCTGGAGATCATCATGGTGATAGCGTCTCAACACCTTCTATGCTCGCTTTGAGCGGAATTTCGGTGAAGAGGTAACATATATTCTGACAAGTCCTGACGAGCCTATCCCAACAGTCACTGCATCAGAGGTCAGATCAGTTTACCCACTTATTGACTCCAGTTCAGCCTTCAACACTATTATCCTCTCGAGATGGATTACTAAATTTAGTGATCTTGGACTGTCCCACTCTGCAACTGGATCCTCAGTTTCCTGACCCACAGGCCACAATCACTGAAGATTGGGGACAATATTTCATCCTCACTAATACTCAACACTGGAGCCTCCCCACGGGTGAGTACTCAGCCCCTACTGTACTCACTGTATACCATTGCCAAATACCAGACTAATGCCATTTACAAGTTTGCTGATGACACTATCAAAGTCGGTTGAATCTCAAATGGCGGTGAAACAGACTACAGACTGGAAGTGGAAGACTTGGAAAAATGGTGCCGGCAAAACCAAGGACTCATGATCGACTTTTGGCCGGATGTTACTCATGCCCTCCTACACATTAACAGCACAGAGGTGGAACAAGTGGAGAGTGACAAGCTCCTGGGAGTGGTCATCCACAACAAGCTTCCTTGGATTTTCATGTGGATGCACTGGTTACAAAGGCCCAAAAATGTCTCTTCTTCCTCAGGCAGCTGAGAAAATTTGGCATCTCGGTGAATACTCTTGCCAATTTTTATAGGTGTGCCATCGAGAGCATTCTGTCTGGATGTATCACTATCTGGTCTGGCAACTGTACCATTCAAGATTGGAGATGGTTATAAAAAGTGGTGAACTCGGCCCAGACAAACACAAAGGCCAACCTCCCATATATAGAATCCATCTACCAGGCCTGCTGTGAAGGAAAGGCCACAGGATTCTCAAAGATCCATCCCACCCTGGCAACCGCTACCATCAGAAAGAAGGTACAGAAGCCTGAACACATGCACCAGTCAGTTTGGTAACACTTTCTACCCTACTGTTTTTAGAATATTGCATAGACTCACAAACTCTTAACATTCGCCTGTATCTGTGTTTTGTTTTTGCCATTGTTTACCTATTATTTACTTATCTATGCGACTTAACTCTGTGATCTGCCTGTATTGCTCACAAGACAAAGCTTTTCACTGTGCCTCAGTACATATGACAATAAATTCAATTCAAATTCAAACTCAGATGAGTTCTTATGACAGCATTAGATATCACACTACCATAAGTGGCACTTAAATGTCGCTCATGTTTGCTCAATGCGATCAATACATTAAAACACATGAATTGCAACGTGTTAACCTGTAACACTGTTTCAACTAAGTTTAGCACCAACTCATCTCTCCCATGGATGTTGCCACCAGAAGAGATGAGTAGTGAGCTGAGGGGTCTTCAGAGGAGAACCAGTTCTATGAGGATTTGCTGTCACACAATTCCTGGGCACATCTGTGTGGTTAGGGATGTTCCCCTCAGTGGGTCTGACATCGCAGGGCATTGTGTGGCAAAATCACCACATCTATCACCTAGAAGGACAAGGGTGGCAGATGCATGGGAGCACCACCACCATCATCCATGCAATCCACATAGCATCTTGACGTCAAACTATATCACTGATCCTTCACTATTGCTCAATCAAAGTGGTGAAATCTCCTTCAACAGCACTGATGGTGTCCCTCTGCCTTCAGAAGGCAGCTTACCCAACTCCTTATCAAGAGCACTTAAGGATGGACAATAAATCCTGGCCTGGCCGGGGGATGCTTACATCCCATGAATCAATAAACGAAACAAAAAAGCAGATTGAGGAGCACATTTATATGAAACGTAAGAACAAATGAACAAGGACAGCAGTGGATGCTCTCCATCAAAGAGAGGTGGGCTCTTCAAACTCTACACAACTGGACTCAAATGCTGTTCCTTGTGGGTCATGCACTGAACGGGAGCTCATGGACTAGTAAAAGTGCAAGTTCTGCCATTAGGTCATCCAGAGACAATCATGTGCTGATGTCTCAGATATTTGTTTTAGTGCTTGAGAATGTAGAGACATCAGACCAAGGAGCAAGAATAGGCCATTCAACAGTTCAAATCTGCCCTATTATTCCATTGAATCATGATTATCTGAATGTTGTCTCAACTGCAATTTCCTGCCTGCATCCCATAATCCTTGACTCCTTTGTCTATCAAAAATCTATCTAGCACTGTTTTGAATACACTTAAAGAACTGGACTCCACTACGTTCCAGAGAAGAAAATTACACACTCAAATATCCTTTCTGAGAGGAAAAAAATCATTATTTCTATCTTAAAAGGGAGACTTATTAAAGTCTGACTCCTAGTTTTGGTCTCCCCAAGACTGGAAATATCCTCCAGATATCCAACACATCCAGTCCTTTAAAAAATTTATATGTTATAGTAAGATTGCTGCTTATTTTTCTAATCTCTAATGGATGTAAACTTAACCTAGTCAACATTTCTTCGTAAGGTAATGTCTTCATCCCAGGAATTAATTAATTGCTTCCATTGAAAAAGTGGGCAAACATCAAGGAATCTCAAATACCACAAACTACCAAGTACAGCAAATACACACCACTGGCCTGTACACTCTGGCTAACAGTTGATGCAATATGGGTTAAAATCACCTTGCTTTGGTAGCCAATTGCTCTCTCACGTAGAGAGACAAAGAGAGAGAAAAGATGGGGAAAGAGTGACAACTTGTGTTGGCTTTATCTCAAGGCATCTCCACATCACAGTCCATGCCCTCCCCCTGCAGCTTCTATCTCCTGCCCATGGCAAAATTTACTATTGCCCAGGGAAAAGTGGAACAGTCTTTGACAGAGGCCTTGTAGGTTCTCATTTACCATGACCAGCTTCATGTAGTAAATGAAATAAGGAATGGCATTGATGAGGTGGTAATGCAGTGAATAGAATTCTTGGCTTGGTGACTGTAAGGAGGGAGTAATGAGGGATGTTTTTGTTGTGAGGAAATGCTGTGAGCACATATTTACAATGAAACATGTTTGAATGAGGGCTTCTCTGGCAGGCAAGTCAGCAGCTCTTAGCTTGAACAATACACCATGATGCTCTTCCACTTCCACTTCCTCCTTCTATGATCAACATGAAACACTTTCAAGCCTCGTCTGTGTCAAAACATCTATAGCCAGTCCCTTAGATTCCGTCGTCTCTAAACCTGAGATGACTCAAAACTTACAGTCAAATCTTACCAAGTTCCACTCACTTATCATCCCTGTACTCACGGACTGACTCTGTCAAGTATCATCTTGATTTAAAAATTCTTATCCTTGTTTTCAATTCTTTCGCAGCCTCACCCTTCCCTCTGGCTGGAATCATCTGTAACCTTTGAGTTATTGGCATTGAAGTAATTCTTTACATTACAATGTCCATCTCAGAAATGAGCCTTTTGACCCAACCCGTCAAGTTGCCATTTATTCGTCAATCAGTCTTGCTCTTATATTTCCTCATCTAAATTCATCAGTGAAATCTGCTTATCCATTGTCTCTCTTGCATGTACCTTTTGTTAACTTCTCCACTGATGCTGGTTATACATTTTGTTGCCTATGGTCTGGAATTCTCTTCCTTCTGCATTTTCCGCTTTTAAGATACTCCATAAAATTTACTTCTTTAGACAAATTTCTTTGTCATGTTTTGTTTTATGATATTCCTGCGAAGGGCCTAGGAATGTTTTGTTACATATAAGATGCTTTACATTAATAAATAAGTGGCTTTACAGTTCAAAATTCAGTTGTGGGCTGCAGAATGGGAGATTCTACTGGTGTCACCAATTGGCCCATGGGTGGAGCTGATATGTAAATGGGTGTGGTCACCTTGACAGTCATTGACGATATGTAAAAAGGTAAAAGCAATGACTGCAGATGCTGGGAACCAGATTCTGGATTAGTGGTGCTGGAAGAGCACAGCAGTTCAGGCAGCATCCGAGGAGAAGTAAGATCGACGTTTCGGGCAAAAACCCTTCATCAGGAATACAGGCAGAGAGCCTGAAGCATGAAGAGATAAGCTAGAGGAGGGTGGAGGTGAGGAGAATGTAGGATAGAGTACAATAACTGAGTGGGGGAGGGGATGAAGGTGATAGGTCGGGGGCGGGGAGGTGGAGTGGATAGGTGGAAAAGAAGATAGGCAGGTAGGACAGGTCATGGGGACAGTGCTGAGCTGGAAGTTTGGAACTATGGTGAGGTGGGGGAAGGGGAAATGAGGAAACTGTTGAAGTCCACGTTAATGCCCTGGGGTTGAAGTGTTCCGAGGCGGAAGATGAGGCGTTCTTCCTCCAGGCGTCTGGTGGTGAGGGAGCAGCGGTGAAGGAGGCCCAGGACCTCCATGTCCTTGGCAGAGTGGGAGGGGGAGTTGAAATGTTGGGCCACAGGGTGGTGTGGTTGATTGGTGTGGGTGTCCCGGAGATGTTCCCTAAAGCGCTCTGCTAGGAGGCGTCCAGTCTCCCCAATGTAGAGGAGACCGCATCGAGAGCAACAGATACAATAAATGATATCAGTGGATATGCAGGTAAAACTTTGATGGATGTGGAAGGCTCCTTTAGGGCCTTGGATGGAGGTGAGGGAGGAGGTGTGGGCGCAGGTTTTGCAATTCCTGCTGTGGCAGGGGAAGGTGCCAGGATGGGAGGGTGGGTTGTAGGGGAGGCGTGGACCTGACCAGGTAGTCACGGAGGGAATGGTCTTTGTGGAAGGCAGAAAGGGGTGGGGAGGGAAATATATCCCTGGTGGTGGGGTCTTTTTGGAGGTGGCGGAAATGTCGGCGGATGATTTGGTTTATGCGAAGGTTGGTAGGGAGGAAGGTGAGCACCAGTGGCGTTCTGTCCTTGTTATGGTTTGAGGGGTGGGGTCTAAGGGCGGAGTTGCGGGATGTGGACGAGATGCGTTGGAGGGCATCTTTAACCATGTGGGAAGGGAAATTGCGGTCTCTAAAGAAGGAGGCCATCTGGTGTGTTCTGTAGTGGAACTGTCCTCCTGGGAGCAGATACGGCGGAGGAATTGGGAATACGGGATGGCATTTTTGCAAGAGGTAGGATGGGAAGAGGTATAATCCAGATAGCTGTGGGAGTTGGTGCATTCGTAAAAAATGTCAGTGTCAAGTCGGTCATCATTAATGGAGATGGAGAGGTCCAGGAAGGGGAGGGAGGAGTCAGAGATGGTCCAGGTAAATTTAAGGTCAGGGTGGAATGTGTTGGTGAAGTTGATGAATTACTCAACCTCTTCGCGGGAGCACGAGGTGGCGCCAATGCAGTCATCAATGTAGCGGAGGAAGAGGTGGGGAGTCGTGCCAGTGTAGTTACAGAAGATCGACTGTTCTACATAGCCAACAAAGAGACAGGCATAGCTGGGGCCCATACGTGTGCCCATGGCTACCCCTTTGGTCTGGAGGAAGTGGGAGGATTTGAAGGAGAAATTATTAAGGGTGAGAACCAGTTGGACCAAACGAATGAGACTGTCGGTGGAAGGGTACTGTTGGGAACATCGGGAGAGGAAAGAACGGAGGGCTTGGAGGCCCTGATCATGGTGGATGGAGGTGTAGAGGGATTGGATGTCCATGGTGAACATGAGGCGTTGGGGGCCGGGGAAACAGAAGTCTTGGAGGAGGTGGAGGGCGTGGGTGGTGTCTCGAACGTATGTGGAGAGTTCTTGGACTAGGGGGATAGGACAGTGTCGAGATAGGTAGAGATGAGTTCAGTGGGGCAGGAGCATGCTAAGACAATGGACGGTCAGGGTGGTCAGGCTTGTGGATCTTGGGAAGGAAGTAGAACCGGGCAGTGCGGGGTTCCCGGACTATGAGGTTGGACGCTGTGGGTGGAAGATCTCCTGAGGTGATGAGGTTCTGTATGGCCTGGGAGATGATGATTTGGTGATGGGGGGTGGGGTCATGGTCGAGGGGGCAATAGGAAGAGGTGTTCTCGAGTTGGCATTTGGCTTCAGCGTTGTAGAGGTCAGTGCAACAGACTACCACTGCACCCCCTTTATCCGCTGGCTTGATGGTGAGGTTGGGATTGGAGCAGAGGGATTGGATGGCTGCGCATTGTGAGGGTGAGAGGTTAGAGTGAGGGAGGGGGGTAGACAGGTTGAGGCGGTTAAGGTCCTGGCAGCAGTTGGAAATGAAGAGGTTGAGGGCAGGTAATAGGCCAGTGTGGGGTGTCCAGGTGGATGAAGTGTGTTGGAGGTGGGTGAAGGGGTCCTCGGAAGGTGGGCGGGAGTCCTGATTGTGAAAGTAAGCTCGGAGGCGGCGGATGAAGTGTTTGACGTCGTGGCGTGTATTAAATTCATTGATGTGTGGATGGAGGGGGATAAAAGGTGAGTCCTTTGCTGAGGACTGATCATTCGTCCTCAGTGAGGGGAAGGTCTGGAGGGATGGTGAAAACTCGGCAGGACTGGGATTTGGGATCTGGTGTAGGTGTGGAGCTGGGAGTGGGGGCGGAGCCAGTAACTGGAGTGGGTGTGGTGGTGGGGGGGAATGGGGGTGGAGTCATGAGCAGGGGTGGTGTTCCCCTCAGGGTTCTGGGGGCCGGGAATGGTGACAGTGGGATCTGTGGGGGCGTGTCAGCAGAATGCAGGTGAGTGGCGTTGGTGGAGGTGGAAGTGATGGCAGACACGGCAGTTGGGGTGGCGGAAGTCACTGAGCATGTGACATCAGCGATGATGAGAGGGACGGAAGTGATGTCACGTGTGATGCATGAGGAATTGTGAGGGGCGGATGTGGTTGTGGGAGTTGCCATGATGGGGGCGGAAGTGACGATATGTGACAAGCAGTTTCTGTTGAACAGATCAGAAACTGAGTCCACTTTGCTGAAAAACCTCCCTTTGAGGCTGCCTCAGGTTTTAGGAGAAAATGAGGTCTGCAGATGCTGGAGATCAGAGCTGAAAATGTGTTGCTGGAACAGCGCAGCAGGTCAGACAGCATCCAGGGAACAGGAGAATCGACGTTTTGGGCATAAGTCCTGAACGTCGATTCCTGAAGAAGGGCTTATGCCCGAAACGTTGATTCTCCTGTTCCCTGGATGCTGTCTGACCTGCTGCGCTGTTCCAGCAACACATTTTCAGCTGCCTCAGGTTTTACCCCAACCTACACGCAGGAAATAATAATCACTATTCGGCACACTGGCAAAAAGAGGCTACTGAATCAATCATGAACCTCTTTCATGCCTTTTATAGTTTTCTGTGTCAAAACCCCTTATATTGCACCCTCCTGAAACCTGAGGTTATTAATTGATTCCCAATATAACTCTACACATGTGATAACAGTGAGGTAGGCAGTATTAGGCATTCCATTTTGTTCTAAAATGTCAAAAATGGAGAGAAGAAAAAGTAGTATCTTTGGGAGAGTGCCCTTTGTCTATCGGGAACACCCTCAAGATGACGATAGTGTCCTTCTTTCCTACCCATCTTTACTACTAAGCCCACCTCCACTTCTGTCAGTCTGACCTCCTTAAAGTGTCAAACATACTCCTGGTCAAAGCTCGTGACTTCGATTTCACTCTGGAATGCATCGGGCTTCTTTTGTATGTCTGCCTATAAACTGAGCAGTGCCCATTATGGAGCTTAGGTATAGCCAGAACTGCAGTAATCAACTCTGCTGGCCAATCAGACTTCCTCTGTGAAGGGCAGATATCCAACTATTCATCATGTTAGTCTGTCAAGAACACACTATCCGTGTGGCAGGCAACAGGTGGACTTGTTCATCTCTAGAGGTGGAAGTTTTAAAATAACCATTTCAAGTAACTTTCTGATACATTGTGGCATTTTTTGATGGTTATTATTGTTGCTTGCTGAATGTGTGAATACAGGGCTGGATAGTACTCAGCCATCTAATTATAATTTATGACAATAAGGGCCAGGGCTATTGCAGTCCCACAGTTCCCAGATTAATGCTTGCAATATATGAATAGTCAGATTGATGGAGGTGGAACTGTTATCACCTGAGACTGATGGAAGGGAATTGAAGACTGGTCAAAACTTTAATGATTACTGAAGCCAATAAGGCCACAAATGAAGTGATTTTCTTTCTGTGTTCAGAAAAAGCTTCAACTTTTGCCTGACTTATTAAAGAACTATAAGATCACTCTGCAGAATGTGGACCTTTCAGGAATATAGATAGAATTGCTTCTGGAAACTTGCAAGCCATGATTTTGAAAGAGAAGTAGCTGAAACTGAGAGTAAGACATTATTTAAGACTAATTATTATACTTCACAGCAGTACAGGTCTGTTGAGGGTCTTGGGAGGAGATGTATATGAGCAGAGTGCTCTTCCCCTGATAACTAAAAGAAGAGTTTAGACACTTGGTATGAAGACCTGCTTTCATTTGTACTGATCGAATTCCACACTATTTTCATTAGTGGCTTTGAAGAATGTGAACTTTAAGATACCTAGAATGGGAAAAAAAAAGTCAAACTGGCAAATAAGATATACTGGATCAACTTGACTTGTATCCTTCTATCGAATGTATACTTTGGACTTGTCTGAACAGTACATTCATTTATAAATATTACAACTATTGTGTTTTTTTTTCTCCCGCTGGGTTAGGGGTGATTACACAGCAGTTCTTAAATGCATCATTTGCTGTCAGTCCATGGCTTTAAAATCCGATATGGGACTCAAATCTTCAACCCTTTACACCAGAATGGCACCAGAACTTCTTGGGGTCATCTGACTGGATTGATTGTGATAGAAATCGAGTGAAATTCCAAAGTAATTGACTCTGCCTACCCCAACCAACCTTCCTCACTCACCATCTCACAGCCCAACAACTCCAGGCATCAAATTCCAATTAATTATATCACAATTTAATTACCTCTGCTTCTCTCAGTTCTGTTGCGAGTCAGGTGTTGATTCAACTTCTGAAAGAGTTAATGGTTACACTAATAATCGCTTTTGCTCAGAGTCAATTTTCACAAGGCCGTTAAAAATAAAGCTTCCCATATCGAGTCTCACTTGAGGCGCTTTAATAATATTATAACTTCAACCTCTAGTTCATTAATGGAGACAATATCATTTACCCTGAAGACAGCAATCAATTTTGAAAAGTTATGAATTTCTAAACCATAGATATAAAGATTTTGCAAAGTTATTTCTAGGTCACTGCAGACTGAGGAAGTATTAAGGGTTACCTGAGGAAGGATTTGCCATCCTTTAGTATATAATAAAGATATGCAACAGCCTGCAGACTTACAAAATTAGCACAGTTCCAGCTACATCCAGGTAGGCTTAGATGGAATTATATAAAATTTACAGCACAGAGGTAGGAAAAGCTCATTGGATGGAAGCAAAGATAAACAGTGCCTGGAGGGTGATATGAGGCAGGAATTAAGAGTCTATATGATTCACAGTGCTGTTTATGTGATATACGTGACCTGATTCTAATGCCAAAATAGGTTTTAAGTGGATGAATAGTGATGCAACTTAGAGACTTCAACATCAATCTAGAATGGGGGGGGGGGGGGCAGAGACCTTTTTTAACTTATGAGTTTGCTTGTAATGTTACACATTTTATAGGTTGCATTTCACAGTCAATGTAACATGTAACATACAGCCTTTGGGTATCGTGTCCACCTGCTGTGATTCTGTTGTATGTTTGGAATACTCAGTCAGAACAGATTCTAAAGGCAAAAACAAAGAGAGAGGAGATTGAACGAAACAATTGACAGGCTAAGTTGATCTTTCAAACCAGGCACCTGATTGTCATTTTCCACTGATTAGAATTGTCATATTCTGGTATTTCATTTCAGATTTGGACGGATTAGCTGCAGTTAAATGGACATTAACTGGAACAGAATTATTTATTCTTTGATCCTCAACAAACTTATTGCAAATTCTCAATATGTGGTTGTAAAATTGCATATTGGAAACCCCTATACTGTCCTCACTGCGCAGAAGACCATAAGACAAAGGAGCAAAGTAGATCATTTGGTTTATTGAGTCCACTCCACCATCCAAAAAGATCTTAGCTTGTCTGATAAATCATAACTTCATTTTTCTGCCCTATTCTCATCGTCTTTGATTCCCTTACTGCTTAAAAATCTGTCTGTCCCAGCCTTATATTCCCAGCCTCAAAATCCCTCTGCAGTAAAGAATTCCATAGATTCACTATCCTCTCAAAAGTGAAGTTCTTCCTCATCTCTATTGAAAATGGATGACCCTTGACCCTGAGATCAAGCCCCCTGTCCTAGGCCCTCCCATAAGGGGAAACATTTTCAACATCTACTCTGTGAAGCATCCTTTGGATCTGCCAGTGTGAACCTTGAAACGCAATTGCAGACATTTTTGCAACGAAGGGCACAAAGATCTGAACGGCTGTGTGCATTGAATCTTAAACCCATTCAATATCACACATCATTCAGTGCCAATGTCATTTGTCAATGGTAATGGCTTGCAGTAAAGGTGAAATGTTTTTTTTCCACTGTAAATGTACTCAGTGATGACCTGATCAAAGGCATTTAAATGTTAAAATGTCACAAAATGTTAAACACAGAAAAACTGCAGAATTTGGTGGGGAAAGGTAACATTATGGGATGTTATTATTTAAAACTTAAAACTAGACCATGTGCAATAGAAATAAGGAACACCTTTCCACACAAAGGGCAATTGAAATCTGGAATTTTCTCTTTTAAAAAACTGTTGTGGGAGGGCAATTGCACAAAACTGAAATTCTTTTTCTTTATTCAGTATGGGGATTATGTAGGAAGACAGGCAATACGGATGTTGTGTTTTGGCTCTTCCGATCCTTTGATACCATTTTGGAATCGAGGGATTTATGGAAGGTTACACCTAATGAATTTTCTATTTGCAGTTATTTTGCTTAAATTCTAGGTTATAGTCCATCAGGTTCAGGAAACGTGCTTTAATCTAATTACTTTTGCTTGTATTTTTTTTAGTAACCATGATTGTTTTAAGTTCATCCCTCCTTTCTATTTTATTTTTTGCATTTTCTACCATAAAATTGTATTTCATGCAAAATATCTACTTGAAGTCCCTGCCTTTTCCTTTTTCCTCATTATTACTTCTCCCTTCCTGTCATAATTTACTTGACAGATGCTTTTCTTTTCATACTGTTGTAGAAGCCCTTACTGTATGTTTTTATAATTATTTCTAGTTGCTATTTTAAACTGGAAGTCAGGAGCTTTCAGAGGTGATTTGAGGAAAACTTTCTCGCCCAGAGGATGGTGAGGGTCTGTAATGCAAACCCTGGGAGTGTACATGAGGTGGGAAACCTCACAACCTTTAAACAGTTCTTAGATGAACATTTGAATTATCGTAACATGCAAGACTATATGCCTTGTAGAGGAAAGTGGGATAAGTGACGGTGTAGTATTTTTTTCTGGAACAGACTTCATGGTTTAAAGGGCCCCATCTATACTGTATGATTCTATGAATGTTTTTCTTTTCTAGAAACATTTTTTTGCTGTTTTATAATGGTTTAAGTCTCAGCAAGATGAGAGATTGTGAAGAGTAGGATTCTTGAAAAGGTTTATCTTTGGGTGAAGAGCATGGAGGAATTTTCCTGCACAGTGTGCACTGTCCAGCCACGATCACATATTGCACTGGCAGAGGCAACTGCTGAATAGTCCAAGTTCTCACTGCCATTCTATTATGTTTCCCATAGGATCTGTTCCAGAGAGGGTTCAAAATGTCCCAATCTGATCATCAACAGTCTCCTCAGCAGAGAAAGATATTTCAGATTTAGCCAGCCTCATCATTACTTGGCAACGCTTCCCTCAGGTGGGCTACACTTACAACGTGGAGCATTGGGTGAGATACAAATCATAGGAGGCAGAATGACCTGTAGTCAGTCTAACGTAGAGAACTGAGGACCAATGCAGTCATGCTCCATTGAATGAAGATATATCACAGAAATGAAGGCATTTTCTGGTGTATGCAAGGCAGATGAGTTCTTGAGTGCCAATGATTCTTGAGTGATCATAGAACCATGGACAGACTGTGGAGGAATCCATCAAGTACAGTTACCTCATCATAATTGTAAATTTTATGTATATGGGCCAACATCGTGAAGAATTAAATGTAGACCCACGCTGTTTGAGTACTGGAGCTGATATGCCCAGAATGAATGAAACTCTATTAACATGCATCACTAAGTTTCACTAATAGTGCTGAGGTACTTTGAGTCGATGACAAGTACCTGTTAGCTGGTAGTGTTAACCAGTACATAAGGGATCTATGTCAGGGTTGAAGCAGTTGAAAGGATTGATGGGTGGGGGGGGCACCACTTCAGCACTTTTGACACAGGAATCATTCCTGCTCGAAGTCTAATTCAGAAGCCCAATGCCCAATGCCCTGCAATGATGCAGCAGTATTTGGAACAGTCCCCACCATACCTCATGAAAAGAACAAAAGTATCACAAATCAGAGCCCACAAATCAGGCTGCCTCCACATCATCCTCTGTCATGGAAGAAGAACCTGACAGAATTGAAAACATTTCTAATTGTACTTTATGGGTGCAATAGATTTAGCTTTGTTCATTAAGTTCATAATAATTGCTTATCCTGTCTTATTGTTGTTGATGTAAATAGAGAGATGAGTTAAGGGACAGGAGCACTGTTCTCTGGGGAGCTGCACTTACCACAAAGCAATAGTCTGAGATATGGGAGAACATCGGCAAAGAAAACCTATTCTCAATGTTTTTAGGTGGCAATAGGTTATCTCAGATGTGTGCACTTGCTGAATGAGTTCATACCAGGCAAGACTGGGGTGTCTCAGTAATATTTCTTTAATGCCAGGACAATACCTTTCACGAGAACAATCCCTTCACCCTCCTTCTCCCAATCCTCCACTCACTTAGTGTAACCCACTGCTATCTCAGCAGGCACCTATTCATTCATCAGATTTATCCAGCACCATGGTATTGCAAGTAATGTATTTGCTCGAATTAAGGATTATCTCATGGATAGAATGCAGAGAGTTGGGGTAAAGGCGACATTTTCAGGATTGCAAGTGCAGTGCTGTAAGCCTCTGTGCTTGGGCCAAAGTTATTTTCAATATATATTAATGACTTGGATGAGGAAAGTGACTATACAGTCACCAAATTTGTGGATGACACAAAAATAGATAGGAAGACAAGTAGTGAGGAATGATGCAAAGGGAAATTGGTTAAACAACTGGGCAAAAATTTTGCAGATAAAATGTAATGTGAGAACATGTAAGTTTATACATGTTGTTAGGAAGAACAAAAGAGCTCCTATCAAAGAAAGACTACAGAAGGCTGTGGCACAGAAGGATTTGGAAGTTCTGGTACATTATTCTCCAACTCCAGCATTCATGTTCAGCAGGAAAGGCAAATGGAATGTTAGACTTTATTTCAAAGAGAATGGAATATAATAACAAGGAAGCCTTTCTAAAACTATACATGACATTTTTAAGACCGTTGTAGGAACACCATGAACAATTTCGGGCCCTGTATGTAGGAAACAAGATATTAGTCTTGGAATGCTCACTGGGCTGATCCCAGGTATGAAAGGATTGTCTTATGAGAAATTGAGTTGGATCAGGCTGTACTCATTGGAGTTTAGAAAAATAAGGGATAAGCGTACTGAAATATATCAGGTTCTTATGTGCCTTAACAGTTAGATGCAGAGAGATTGTGTTCACTGTGGGCAAATTTAGTTCAGAAATCATTATTTCAGAATAAGGACTCACCATTTTAAGATGGAGATGAGGTGTAATTTCTTCTCTCAGATGGTTATGAATATATGAAATTCTTTGCAATAAGAGATTTTGGAGGCTGGGTTATTAAGTATACTCAAGGTTGAGATAGACAGATGTTTAATCAATAAGAGAACCAAGGGTTATGGGGAAAAGGAGAGTGGAGTTGAGGATTACCAGGTCAGTCATGATCTCATTGATGGAAGATCATACTCAATGAGCTGAAGGATCTACGTCTGCTCCTATATCTATGGAGTTATGGTTGAAGGCTTCCACCGTCCACCTCTGGTGCCCAAGTGATTGCAGAAACTTCAAATCTAGAGGCCAGACTGTGCATAGCAACTAGCTATGTCAAAATGTTCTTGAGCACTGCATGTACAATGGACTATAGATATTCATTTCTTAAATATATTGACTATTAACACTCACCATGGGATTTAGGATAGATATTCCATGTCCCAGACAGTCTGTTTTCCCCATTTCTACTCACTGAGATTTTAAACTGCTGCTTCAGGATCTCTTAGTGGAATCCACAAGGAGCCCAGTGACCAGTTAGTTGGAAGTGCACAGGTTCCAAGATTGCTTCGTATTTTTGAATACTGTTTCCTGTTGTGGAGATCCAAAGGTTTACAAATTGAAAATCTGGCCCATGACCCCATTGCTTGGACTATGTCTTTGCATCCCACAAGCTGACGCAACTCTCACTGAGCAGACTTTTTCTTTCATCAAACCCAGCCAAGCCACCAACTGCTTTATCACAAATGCATCCCATGAAAGCTAAAAGTATACCATTCAGGCTATCTACACATTTGGAGTACTCAGTGAATGCTTTGGAACTTGGGTTCTTGTGAAAGATATGTTGTTGAATTAGCAGCACAAATTTTGCATACTCTCTACTCTGCAAAGCCTTTTCACATCATGATCCCTTTATCTAATAATGGACATCATCTAATTTGATCCCCTCTGTGTCGCAATGATTTTTCTTCAATTTGATTGTTGCAAAGTCACACTTTGGCTTATCCTGCTCATACAAGTCCTAGATCCAATGTGGAGAGTACTACAAATTGTCTCTCAGAGCTGAACGTCGCCACTCTGAAACCTGCAGAAGTCCAAGGGCAACTACAGGCATGATAAGCAACAGGTGTCACTCTATTAATCCTTTACCATAAACTTTGGGCTATCTCTGCTAGTAGAACAGGAGCAGATGGAAAAAGAAGCAGTGAGGCAGATGCTCAGTGGGGTGAAAGAAGCAGATAGTTGCAGCAATATTTGATGAGGATGGGGAGGAGGAAGAGAGTGCACATGAGTGCCAACATGAATAAGTGTAGAATGAGAATAATGCCAGTTTCAATGGGAAAGAAGTGGATCAGCTGGGGAGAATTGGATGAAGAGACCAGGTCTGGAGCAGATTTGAATATCTGTGAATTTGTGCATAGACATTCAATGCCAAACAGTTATTGTTTTGGAAATGCCATCTCAGTCGCATTATAAAACTTCCCTTTCAGAATTGATAGTGAAATCTAATCTAATTTAAAATGAACAATCATTTTCAATGTATAAAAACATTAAAATCCTTTTGAGTCTCTGTAAATGTATGAGGAAAATAAGTACCTATCTTGCAGCTTCAATATTTAGACTTCCTCCTTTGGGCTTTCTTGAATTTACATTTTGTTTTCCTCTGATGTAGTAAGAAATATTCTGTATACCCACAGATTAAGGTATTAAGCCTATGTAACTATTTATTTTCAAATGTTATTTGACATAATCAAGGGCCATTCAACAGCTATCAGTGCTTTGGGGCTGGTGTCAGTTTTGATGAAGTCAATATGAAATTTCTGTGCTGACGTGTACACACACACATGTCAGAACTGCTAATAGCACACAGTCAGTAAACCATTGCAGGAGCATAGGTATTTGCTGAGTTCCACAAGTAAATTGCAGCCAAAGATTTGAAGGCAAAGTTGGAAGATAAGAAAATTGAAGTAATTGGAAAGGTTCACTTCAATTGGAAAGGTAATTGTCCAAAAATAAATGTAAAAGAGAGCTTGTCATGCTGAATTTGTTTTTGGATTTGAGGTGGTATAATAGCAAGGTGCAGCCAGAGGCAAACAAAACAATTCAGAATGTCTCAAAATGTAATCTTAAATTGCTGGAATCTCAGTGAGACATTTTACTGAATTGACTGATGTGCCAAAAGTTGTTAAAAATGTTTTGAACAGACTGCTGTCTTGCAATGGCTTAGCTTGGAACATCTTTACTTTCAAGTTGTAGTGTTCTAGCTCAAGGCATTTAAGGCAGAAGTCAAAAGATTCTTGATGAACAAGGGATTCTAAGGTTATGGGGTGTAGGGATGGGATAAGTAGGAATGTGATTGAGATCACATTGGAACAGTGATGATATTATTGACTGATGCTGCAGGCTGGAGGGGTCAAATGGCTTACACCTGTTCCTAATTCATATGTTGATATGTATATCTGAGACTTGAGCACAAACATCAAGACTGATGCTGTAGTTTCTTCATAGTTTCTTTAGTACTGCAGTACAATGCAGTATGAAGAGGACGCTGCATTGCCAGAGTGCTAGAATTTGAATAACATTTTAAACTCATGTCCTAGCTGTGCTCATAGGTAGACATGAAGTATTACTTCACACCATTCAGAGAGGAGCAGTGAGTTTGGATCCAATTTTCACGCTGGGGGATAGAACCTCTGTTGATTTCTCACCTTTCCAAGGGAAACACAGATGATTTCCAACCTTTCATTGCCTAAGCCACTATACACACCACTTTCTATTACTTTCCCAAATCAAATCTTGCATCTGTGGCCTTAATATATTTTTGACATCAGAATCATAATTTAAATTATGAATCTATCACTCTTAGCATGACCTTGAAAGTCCTCCAATTATCTGTTCATGTTCAACTCTGCTGGGTTTAACTCTTGAATGATCCCTCCTGCCACTTAATTCTGGTTTGTGACATTTCCAGTTCTGCAACTTTTGTACATTTTACATCTATGGAAATTTCTACCTTTCCTGCAGGTGATGTAAAACCTCTGTTTTGACTGCAAAAATATAAATCAAATTCCCAATAAGATATGCAGTTACATGCTCATAAATACATAGTTATAGAATGTTATAATTTAGTAGAATTAAAAAGATTTTTAAAAAGAAAAACTAAACAGCTATTGGTAAAGTTTTAAAATTCTATGACAAGGAAAATAAAATACTTCTGCTATTAACAGAAGTAAAAGATCTTAAGAGAATGAAATTACAGAAACATTGAAATACAACAGAATTAGAACATTTTACATAAGAAGAATCAATACTCACAGTAGGAAGACACAGCAGATGAGGTAATACTATCTGCAAGATTCAACATGTGGAATTGACAAATTAGAATACGTGACTGGACAACTTGGAGAAAACAATTCTTAAGACACATAATAGCTTCAAACATAAATAGTTTATTTTCCAGGGGGATCTAAATATTAATTCATTAATGATCTCTACACATTAGGATAAAACTGCTACATGGAAACTTTGAACTCAGAATTCATAATACTGAATTGCTATTGAAATTATTGATGAGATTTTGTCAAATTTATTATACCGTAGCGCCTCAACTTACGAACTTAATCCGTTCTGAGACCTGGTTCGCGAACCGTAAAGTTCGCGAACTGAATCAATTTTTCCCATTGTTCGGATAGCGTAAGAATGCTAGGACAGCTGTTCACAGCACACGCGCCAAAGATGAATTGAATGAGATCACGTGGGGCCCGAGAGCTTTTGCGTTCAACAAGTGCATAGCAAAGCAGAACAATGAAACGATGTGGTCGCACATGGGCTTTTTGCGTTCGTACCTTCGTTCCTACCTTGAATTTCATACGTACGTTGAAGCAAAAATTTTACAAACTTTTTGTAAACTGATTTGTTCGTGAATGGGGTCGTTCGTATGTCAAGGCGCTACTGTATTTGAAAGGAGATTTGGCTTTGGAGAATGTTAGTCACTGTACTGGATTCAGAAACCAGGAAAACTTAAAGACGAATCCTGAGATAAGAATGACTAACTCACCATGGGAGACACAGAAACTATTCACTTTTAAAGTCTAAAAGCTCTAGATGCATGTGACAAAACAATGCAAACTTTAGGATAAACCATGGATACCAGACGGTGAATTTTACAAACAATTCTCTAAACATTAATTTCAGGATTCTTGTTCATGAGTTAAGTTTCACAATTCTCAGGAGCTTGCCATTTTGTGGATGCACCAGAACTCTTTGGTGTTCTATTCATATCATTATGTATCTGAAAGTGCTGGGAGTACTGCAACAGGCAAGATGTCCTGGGATTCTTAACACCAGTGCCATATTTAAACTCCAGCTGTGCAGCAGATTAAGCACAGTCAGTGAAGAGCTTTCATTCCCAGTTCTTGTGCATGAAGAACTGCCCTGGAGATGGTTGACCAGAGGCAAATTGCCACTCCACTTTACCAACTGAGACCTGGAAGTCCTGATGGATGAGATGGTGGGAGAAAGGCAAAGTTTTCTAATCTTAACCTCACAGAAGAATCTTTAAATGACAAAAATCAATAAAACGTTGGTAAACAGAAGCAAATACTGGCAAGAATGAATGGAACAATCTACCAGTGCATCAGAGAAGATTGAAGACACCTAATCTAATCAACAAGCTGAACTCAAGGTTTATAGATTCTGTTCGCCGAGCTGGAAGTTTTTGTTGCAAACGTTTCGTCCCCTGGCTAGGCGACATCATCAGTGCTTGGGAGCCTCCTGCGAAGCGCTTCTTTGATGTTTCCTCCGGTGTTTATAGGGGTCTGTCCCTGCCGCTTCCGGTTGTCAGTTTCAGCTGTCCGCTGTAGTGGTTGGTATATTGGGTCCAGGTCGATGTGTTTGTTGATGGAGTTTGTGGATGAATGCCATGCCTCTAGGAATTCCCTGGCTGTTCTCTGTCTGGCTTGCCCTATGATAGTAGTGTTGTCCCAGTCGAATTCATGTTGCTTGTTGTCTGCGTGTGTGGCTACTAAGGATAGCTAGTCGTGTCGTTTCGTGGCTAGTTGATGTTCATGTATGCGGATTGTTAGCTGTCTTCCTGTTTGTCCTATATAGTGTTTAGTGCAGTCCTTGCAAACGTGTCATCGACAATAGCCAACCTACTGGACATACAGAACAGAAAACAGCACTACCAGGGATACCATCATACAAACTGGCCAAAGAACTACAACAGAAACTGAAACACCTGGTCAGCGGATCCAAACACTCTATACAATCAACACAGGAATTCTTGGACATCATTAGAAATATAAACATAGACAAAGAAGAAACCATGATATCATTCGATGTGACGGCACTGTTCACTTCGATTGACAAAACCCTAGCCAGAGAAACAATAGCCAACCTACTGGACATACAGAACAGAAAACAGGACGCTGAACCTATCAACAAAGACGGCATACTTAAACTACTGGACTTGTGCCTCACAACACACTTCACATTCAACAACCAGATATACGAACAAATCAACGGAACAAATCTTCATGCACAAGAACTGGGAATGAAAGCTCTTTACTGACTGTGCTTAATCTGCTGCACAGCTGGAGTTTAAATATGGCACTGGTGTTGAGAATCCCAGGACATCTTGCCTGTTGCAGTACTCCCAGCACTTTCAGATACATAATGATATGGGATCACCAATCTCGGGACTCATAGCAGAGGCAGTTATGCAAAGGTTAGAACAAACAGTCCTACCACAAATTCAACCCAAACTCTGGGTCAGATATGTCGATGACACGTTTGTAATCATTAAAAACACGGAAATAGAAAAAACACACCGGATCATCAACGCCACACTCACAGAAATCCGATTCACGAGAGAAGAAGAAAAGGATAGCCAACTCCCATTCCTAGACGTGATGGTACAGAGAACACCAGACGGAGAATTCACTACAAGAGTATACAGGAAAGCCACACACACAGACCAAGTCCTAAACTATGAAAGTAACCACCCCAACACACACAAACGAAGCTGCATCAGGACACTATTCAAAAGGGCCACAACACACTGCAGTACACCAGGACTGCAAAAAGAAGAAGAGGAACACCTATACAAGGTATTCGCCAAAAACAAATACCCGCGCAACTTCATCAGCAGATGCCTAAGAGAAAGACCACGGAACGAGGACATACCACAACCAAAAGGACTAGCCACACTACCATACATCAGGAGCATCTCGGAACTGACTGCCAGACTACTGCGACCCCTAGGACTCATAACGGCACACAAACCAACAGCCACGCTCAGACAACAACTCACCAGAACGAAGGACCCGATACCCAACATGAGCAAGACGAATGTAGTGTACAAAATACCATGCAAGGACTGCACTAAACACTATATAGGACAAACAGGAAGACAGCTAACAATCCGCATACATGAACATCAACTAGCCACGAAACGACACGACCAGCTATCCTTAGTAGCCACACACGCAGACAACAAGCAACATGAATTCAACTGGGACAACACTACTATCATAGGGCAAGCCAGACAGAGAACAGCCAGGGAATTCCTAGAGGCATGGCATTCATCCACAAACTCCATCAACAAACACATCAACCTGGACCCAATATACCAACCACTACAGCGGACAGCTGAAACTGACAACCGGAAGCGGCAGGGACAGACCACTATAAACACCGGAGGAAACATCAAAGAAGCGCTTCGCAGGAGGCTCCCAAGCACTGATGATGTCGCCTAGCCAGGGGACGAAACGTTTGCAACAAAAACTTCCAGCTCGGCAAACAGAACCACAACAACGAGCACCCGAGCTACAAATCTTCGCACAAACTTTGAGGTTTATAGATTTGAATACAGATCTATCAGCAGATTGAGAACAAAATGAGCTGCATCTGGCTCCATGAAAGCATGGTCAAAAAGAAGTTAGTATCTGGCTCAGAAATCCAGGATACTGCAAAGAAGGAAGTATTTGTTTCCACTTTGTCTCTAATAGAAACTAGTTAGATTAAACATTCTTAGAAGATGTTATTGCAAACAAGTGTGCAACCAACCAGGCTGGGATCAGTTAGTTCAATGCAATGCAGAGTGATACCAACACTATGAGTTTAATTCCTGTACTGGCTATGGTTACCAACTTGTCCCCTCACCTGAGGTGTGGTGACCCTGAGGTTAAACTACCCACACCAACACAGCCCTCCATGAAGGAGAGCCTGAAGATAAAACATGGGAAGTTTAAAAGCCATGCAACGTCAAAGATCAGAATCAAGTTAACAGTCTTTAGACGATTCCAAGTACATATCAATTTACCAAGTCAAAGAAAACATATTTTACAAGAGTTATGACATTGTCAGGTTGCCTGAAGTTGTGAAATACTGAATTAAATTTTTAAGTGCAGATAAGGCAGAGCATCTTAGGCTATCATGGAGTGAAGGTTTATATCTATATGTCTCCTCGCAGTCTTGGTGAGAATGTTTATTTCATTGTTGTAACTGGTAATTAGGTAACTTGAAACTTAATTGCTATAAAGTAATAAACTATATCTTGTTAAGACAAGAACATCTTCTTGTTAACAGTCAATAGTGATTGATCCTTTGCTGCTGGACTCTAAATAAATCCTTAGACCCAGTCAAATAAAGGAAGATTGGTGGCAGCACACGTCGAGTTACATGGGTCACAGATTTGTCATAATATGAGCCACAAAGGCAGCTAACGGTCTGCATTTATGGAAGGCAAAGACTGTTGTCAAGACGAAAATTGTGGTAAATATTTCCCCTTGTTCATCATGCTAAAATTATCTATTATGACCATATACTAGAACTCTCTGTATTTAACACTGAGTATGTTATTTTAAAATTGATGGTGTAGTTGTTGCAGTGATGCAAAGATATGTTCTTCCCTGTTCTAACACGTAAGATAATACATTCTGTCTACAGACTACGCATTTACACTGGCACTCTGCAGCTCTATTCTCCCAGCTACTCTCGCACCTTCTCACACTCTACTTCATTGCAATAGTTTTCCCTTCATCCCACCTTCCTTAGCTTTCTTCCTCCAGTTCATTCAAATACCTTTGTTCCCCTGACCACAGTATTCCAGTTCATGTTGGTACTGTCCACATTTCTCTCTGCTCATAATCTTCAGCCGACTCCCCAGAGATGCTTTGGTTTGCAAAATAAGATGGTAGTGATTGTGACAACAATTTTTGACCTAAGAAGTTTCTCCAAACCATTTAGCTCACTCCTTTATTATTGATCTCACTATTATACTGTTACTGATGAAAGAAGGACATATGGCAGCAAGAATACAGAGCTTTGTTTTTATTTATTCACCCAACGTGAGCCAGTATTTGTTACTCATCCCGAAATTATCTTTAAGAAGGTAAAGGAGTGAGTTCCAGGATTTTATGTCAGGGACTGTGCTTTATGGCAAGGCCATGTGATATATGGCTTGTAGGGGAATTTGAAGATGGTGATGCAACCATGTATCTGCTGCCTTTGTCCTACCAGATGGTAAAAGTCATAGGTTTGGAATGTGGAAGCTTCATGGTAATGTTACCATGATCATTCGGGAGGCAGAGGGGGTCATAGATCAGAGTTATAGGGAAGTAGTAACTCCAAAGATGGCAGATAGATGGGTGACAGTGAGGGGGACTGGGAGGAAGCAGCCAGTGCAGGGACCCCCTGCGGCCGTTCCCCTCAAGAACAAGTATACCTTTTGGATACTTGTGGGGGGGATGACTTACCAGGGGTAAGTAACGGGGCTCAGGTCTCTGGCACGGAGCCTGTCCCCGTTACTCAGAAGGGAAGGGTGAAGAAGAGCAGAGCAGTAGTAATTGGGGACTCGATAGTTCGGGGCACAGATAGGCGGTTTTGTGGGAACGAGAGAGACTCACGTTTGGTATGTTGCCTCCCAGGTGCAAGGGTACGTGATGTCTCTGATCGTGTTTTCCAGGTCCTGGAGGGGGAGGGGGAGCAGCCCGAAGTCGTGGTCCATATTGGCACCAACGACATAGGTAGGAGGAGTGCCGAGGATGTTAGACAGGCTTTCAGGGAGCTAGGTTGGAAGCTCAGAGTTAGAACGAACAGAGTTGTTGTCTCTGGTTTGTTACCCGTGCCACGTGATCGAGATTCGAGGAATAGGGAAAGAGAACACTTAAATGCGTGGCTACAGGGATGGTGCAGGAGGGAGGGATTCCGGTTTTTGGATAACTGGGGTTCTTTCTGGGGACGGTGGGACCTCTATAAAAGGATGGTCTACACCTGAACCTGAGGGGCACCAGTATCCTTGGAGGGAGGTTTGCTAGTGCTCTTGGGGGGGTTTAAACTAACTCTGCAGGGGCATGGGAACCCAGATTATAGCTTCAGGGTGCAGGGCCTGGAGTGTAGGGAGGTTAGGAACATGGCATCAATTTCAAAGGAGGGTGCCTGTAAACAGGAAAGTGGCTTGAAGTGTGTATACTTCAATGCAAGAAGTATACGAAATAAGGTAGGTGAACTTGCAGCGTGGGTTGGTACCTGGGACTTCGATGTTGTGGCTATTACGGAGACATGGCTAGAACAGGGACAGGATTGGCTGTTGCAGGTTCCAGGATTTAAATGTTTTAGTAGGGTCAGAGGTGGGGGTAAAAGAGGGGGAGGTGTGGCATTGCTTGTCAAAGATAGTATTACAGTGGTGGAAAGGACGATGGATGAGGACTTGCCATCTGAGGTAGTTTGGGCTGAGGTTAGGAATAGGAAAGGTGAGGTCACCCTGTTAGGAGTCTTTTACAGGCCTCCTAATAGTCCTAGAATCATTGAAGAAAGGATAGGGAAGGTGATTCAGGAGATGAGTGACAGTAATAGGGTGGTTGTTATGGGGGACTTTAACTTTCCTGATATTGATTGGGAAAGCTATAGCTCAAGTTCGTTAGATGGGTCAGTGTTTGTTCAATGTGTGCAGGAGAGTTTCCTGACACAATATGTAGACAGGCCAACAAGAGGTGAGGCCATACTGGATTTGGTTCTGGGTAACGAACCAGGCCAGGTGTTAGAATTAGAGGTAGGTGAGCACTTTGGGGATAGTGACCATAATTCAGTGATTTTTACTCTCGTGATGGAGAGGGATAAGAGCGTACTACAGGGCAAGAGTTATAGCTGGGGTCAGGGAAATTATGATGCGGTGAGGCATGACTTAGGATGTGTGGCTTGGAAAAGTAGACTCCAAGGCAAGAGTGTAAATGATATGTGGAGCTTATTCAAGGAGCAACTATTGAGCGTCCTTGATAATTATGTACCTGTCAGGCAGGGAGGAAAGGGTCGTGCGAGGGAGCCGTGGTTTAATAAGGAATTGGAATCCCTTGTTAAATGGAAGAGGGCGGCCTATCTCAAGATGAGACGTGAAGGTTCAATTGGGGCGATTGAGAGTTATAGGGTAGCCAGGAAGGACCTGAAGAGAGAGCTAAGAGCAGCAAGGAGGGGACATGAAAGGTCCTTAGTCGGTAGGATTAGGGAAAACCCTAAGGCTTTCTATAGGTATGTTAGGAATAAAAGAATGACTAGGGTAGGAATAGGTCCAGTCAAGGATCGTAGTGGGAAGTTGCGTGTGGAGGCGGAAGAGATTGGGGAGACACTGAATGAATACTTTTCTTCAGTATTTACTCAGGAACAGGGCATTGTCGTCGATGTGAATACTGAGTCACAAATAAGTAGAATGGATGGCTTTGAGGTATGTAGAGAAGAGGTGTTGGAAATCCTGGAAAAGGTGAAAATAGATAAGTCCCCTGGGCCTGATGGCATTTATCCTAGGATTCTCTGGGAAGCAAGGGAGGAGATTGCAGAGCCATTGGCCTTGATTTTTATGTCCTCTTTGTCTACAGGAGTAGTGCCAGAAGACTGGAGGATAGCAAATGTGGTTCCCTTGTTCAAAAAGGGGAGTAGGGATAACCCTAGTAACTATAGGCCGGTGAGTCTCACTTCTGTTGTGGGCAAAGTCTTAGAGAGAATTGTAAGGGATAGGATTTATGCACATCTGGATAGGAATAATGTGATCAAGGATAGTCAGCATGGTTTTGTGAAGGGCAGGTCGTGCCTCACAAACCTTATTGAATTCTTTGAAAAGGTGACGAAGGAGGTTGATGAGGGGAAAGCGGTAGATGTGGTATATATGGATTTTAGTAAGGCATTTGATAAGGTTCCCCATGGTAGGCTACTGCAGAAAATACGGAGATATGGCATTGAGGGTGAGTTGGAGGTTTGGATTAGGAATTGGCTGGATGGAAGAAGACAGAGGGTAGTAGTTGATGGCAAAGTTTCTTCATGGAGTGCCGTCACTAGCGGTGTTCCGCAAGGATCTGTTTTGGGACCATTGCTGTTTGTCATTTTTATAAATGACCTGGAAGAGGGGTTAGAAGGTTGGGTGAGCAAGTTTGCGGATGATATGAAAGTCGGAGGAGTTGTTGACAGTGAGGAAGGATGTGGCAGGTTACAGCAGGATATAGAGAAGCTGCAGAGCTGGGCAGAAAGGTGGCAAATGGAATTCAATGTAGCTAAGTGTGAGGTGATTCACTTTGGGAAGAATAACAAAAAGATGGTGTACTGGGCTAATGGTCGGATACTTGGTAGTGTGGATGAGCAGAGGGATCTTGGTGTCCATGTACACAGATCTCTGAAAGTTGCCACCCAGGTAAATAGTGCGGTGAGGAAGGCATATGGCGTACTGGCTTTTATTGGTAGAGGAATTGAGTTCCGGAGTCCTGAGGTCATGATGCAGTTGTATAAGACTCTGGTGCGGCCGCATCTGGAATATTGTGTGCAGTTTTGGTCGCCATACTATAGGAAGGATGTGGAGGCACTGGAACGGGTGCAGAGGAGGTTTACCAGGATGTTGCCTGGTATGGAAGGAAGATCGTATGAGGAAAGACTGAGACACTTGGGGCTGTTTTCATTAGAGAAAAGAAGGTTTAGGGGTGACTTGATTGAGGTGTACAAGATGATTAGGGGGTTAGATAGGGTTGACAGTGTGAACCTTTTCCCGCGTATGGAGTCGGGTATTACAAGGGGGCATAGCTTTAAATTAAGGGGGGGTAGATATAGGACTGAAGTTAGGGGTAGGTTCTTCACTCAGCGAGTCGTAAGTTCATGGAATGCCCTGCCAGTAGCAGTGGTGGACTCTCCCTCTTTATGGGCATTTAAGCGGGCATTGGATAGGTATATGGAGGATAGTGGGTTAGTATAGGTTAGGTGGGCTTGGATCGGCGCAACATCGAGGGCCAAAGGGCCTGTACTGCGCTGTATTCTTCTATGTTCTATGTTCTATGTTACTGGATCAGGAATCCAGAATCTCAGGCTGGGGACACAGCAGCTCATGATATTGAAATGCAATTTAAAAATTGGATTTAAAACTGACTTGTTAGTGTTCACTGTGTAACCACTGTTTACCATCATTAAAAACCATCTAGTTCAGAGGTGTCTTTCATCCAGACACAGAAATATGGTGGACTCAACTCTTCTCTGAAATTGTTGAGCAACATACTCAATTCCACAGTTCCAGGGTAATTAGAAATATGCAATAAATCATGGCCCAAATGGTTGTGTAAATCCCATGAACAAATAGGAAAGAAATTGATATGGGGATAGTTTGCAAGAAGGCATTGAACTTGGTATTCATATTGAATTCAGGAGCAGAAAGAAGGGGCTGAAAGACCTCTTCCTGGTCCTATATTTTTAAGTTAAGTTAAGTAAATTTTATGATTCAAATTGGTCAAAGTCAACAGTGCAAACATGTTTCTACCAAATTGGAAGCATTTTATTTTCATTGGATCTGATCAATTTTTTACTGAAGTTCACAGAACAATAGTTTAAGCTTAATACTTTATTTGGACACTTGTGTCCTAGTCTCAATGCCACATTAATTTGTTTTAAAATGAAAGCGAAACATTTTACAGCATAATGAAAAAGACATACTGGCCCAGTGAAAAAGGTACCGTGGATTTACCGCAAGAGTCTCTTGCACTGCCATTGCAAATCAACTTCACTCCTCACAGGTTGAAAGGTTACACTTAAATGCTTTTATCCCATAAAATATTTAGGTTGCTTTCTAAATGTTTGTAAAAATATATACTACATTTGTTTTTAAATTTGAATCAATGCAGAAGCAATACATATTACTAATCGGCTATACAGTAGCTATTGGCATCAACAACAGCTCATTAAAAAGAACAGCAGATTTCAATTAATCAGTTTTTCTATTTATCTGTATGCACAGAAGTCTGTTTGTAACAGCATTTGTAAGATGTTCAACTAAGGGTCGATTTGACAGATGATGATACAAATAAATATTTTAAAATAAAATACGGACCCGAATGGATTTTGCTGATATCAGAAGCAGATTGGAAAATAAGGATGGTAGTAGCTTTAAAGAGGAATAAGTGAAAAGAGAATAAAGAAATAAATATGTAGGTAAAGCAAACTTTTGCTTTGCATATATGAGTTGAGTTTAATTGAAGCTTTTTTTCCTGTGTGTGGGGTGGGGGGTGGGGGAGGGTATGCACCAGGTACTGTGTGTCATGAACAAGCTAAATAATAATTTGAGGAATTTTATAAAATCACGAGTTAACTACATGTGAGTTCAATTTGAAACCAGGATTAAGTTCCCAAGTGGAAGAAGATTTACAAGGAAAAAAAAATAGATTTTTCTCCACTGAAAATACTTTCTTTCCAGGCAAAAAGATACAACTCTTATTCTGTTCTTCCATGATGCTGGGAGAGTTTTGGTGGAACATTACACTATATCTTCCACTCACCTCTGTTCCTCATCCTGATCCCATTCCCTGGGCTCAAGGTAAAGGTAGCCATATGAGTGGGGACTGATGACATTCAACTCGTCCGGGTAGGGGATGCCTATTACATGAGACACTATAGGGAAAGCTCTCTGAAGGTTAATGACTTGCTTGGACAATTGTGCTTTGGCAAAGGTTCTAGGGTCAATTTCATTAGACAAAACAGCCCTCTACATTTGATAAATTCCATTCCTTAGTAACAACAAGCACCGGAATGCAATCATCCTTTCAGAAGGAGATGATGAAGAAAAATATATCAGATTATCATTGCCTACATTTTCCTTGAAAACCCTTCACAATCATGCAAGGAAGAGAATCCCAGAGGTAATAGAGGATTATTGGAAAATGGTTGAATTAGCTCTCCAGGCTATTTTCCTTTCTCTATTTTTTCAGCTACTTCACTAAACTAGGCTGTTGAAGGAAATCCAGCCCAATCAAGTTCATCTCCAGGATAGAAGGCAACCATAAGAATGCTTTAAATTTCACTTTTCAGGATTTTTAGTCATCCTGTTCTATCAAGTTGTGGGCGGCACGGTGGCACAGTGGTTAGCACTGCTGCCTCACAGCGCCAGAGACCTGGGTTCAATTCCCACCTCAGGTGACTGACTGTGTAGAGTTTGCACATTCTCCCCGTGTCTGCGTGGGTTTCCTCCGGGTGCACCGGTTTCCTCCCACAGTCCAAAAATGTGCAGGTTAGGTGAATTGGCCACGCTAAATTGCCCGTAGTGTTAGGTGCAGGGGTAAATGTAGGGGAATGGGTCTGGGTGGGTGCGGTTCGGCGGGTCGGTGTGGACTTGTTGGGCCGAAGGGCCTGTTTCCACACTGTAGTGTAATCTAATCTAAAAAAAAGTTTATAACAAACTTCCGAAGCAAGTGGGACTTAAATCCAAGACTTCAGACTCAGAGGTATGAACACAACTGCTGTACCACGTGAGATTAGTCGGGGCCTTTAGATTATGAACCCAGTGACATTAACACTACACCATAATCTTGCCCGAATTTCACTTTTATATGAAGCTGAGGACAACTGAAAGTTCTGCTTAAGTGACAGGCTTTACTTATAGGTCAGAAGCACTTGATTAAATCCATTGACTAAGCAAGCACTGGGCATTAAACATGGAGACCACAATGATGACAGCATGGAGTATCAATCATGATTTCTGAATGCTGACTGTCAAATGCAGAATAAATATTTAGCATGTGTGTAATGTTATCGAGCAGACCAAACCACCTCAAAATATTCAGAAGAATTAAGGGGAATCCAAAGGGTTTTTACAAATATATTAAGGACAAAAGGGCAACTAGGGAGAGAATAGGGCCCCTCAAAGATCAGCAGTGTGGAGCCACAGAAAATGGGGGAGATACTAAATGAATATTTTGCATCAGTATTTATATGTGGAAAAGGATATGGAAGATATAGACTGTTGGGGAATAGATGATGACATCTTGCAAAATGTCCAGATTACGGAGGAGGAAGTGCTGGATGTCTTGAAATGGTTAAAGGTGGATAAATCCCCAAGACCTGATTAGGTGTACCTGAGAACTCTGTGGGAAGCTAGAGAAGTGATTGCTGTACCTATTGCTGAGATATTTGTATCATCGATTGTCACAGGTGAGGTGCCGGAAAACTGGAGGTTGGCAAACATGGTGCATTAAGAAGGGCGGTAAAGATAAGCCAGGGAACTATAGACCGGTGAACCTGACATCAGTGGTGGGCAAGTTGTTGGAGGGAATCCTGAGGGACAGGATGGTTTAATTCAGATAAATGTGAGGTGCTGCATTTTGGGAAAGCAAATCTTAGCAGGACTTATACACTTAATGGTAAGGTCCTTTGTAATGTGCAAAGAGACCTTGGAGTGCAGGTTCATACCTCCTTGAAAGTGGAGTCGCAGGTAGATAGGATAGTGAAGAAGGCGTTTGGAATGCTTTCCTTTATTGGTCAGAGTATTGAGTACAGGAGTTGGGAGGTCATGTTGCGGCTGTACAGGACATTGGTTAGGCCACTGTTGGAATATTGCATGCAATTCTGGTCTCCTTCCTATCCGAAAGATGCTGTGAAACTTGAAAGGGTTCAGAAAAGATTTACAAGGATGTTGCCAGGGTTGGAGGATTTGAGCTGAACAGGCTGGGGCTGTTTTCCGTGGAACGTCGGAAGCTGAGGGGTGATCTTATAGAGTTTTACAAAATTATGAGGGGCATGGATAGGATAAATAGACAAAGTCTTTACCCTGGGGTCGGGGAGTCCAGAATTAGAGGGCATAGGTTTTGGGTGAGAGGGGAAGATATAAAAGAGACCTAAGAGGCAACGTTTTCACGAAGAGGGTGGTACGTGTATGGAATGAGCTGCCAGAGGATGTGATGGAGGCTGGTACAATTGCAACATTTAAGAAGCATTTGGATGGGTATATGAATAGGAAAGGTTTGGAGGGAGATGGGCCGGGTGCTGGCAGGTGGGACTAGATTGGGTTAGGATATCTGGTCGGTATGTACAGGTTGGACTGAAGGGTCTGTTTCCATGCTGTACATCTCTATGACTCTTTGACTCTATGCTTCTATTGTTCCAACTTTAAATAAAACCGAAAACCTCATAAGCTGTTTATGCTGGTGGTTCTGGTAGACTATTCATTACCTCTGCCGTAAAACCTCCCTTCAAAAAAAAGGACAAAATATACCTCTTAAAGCCACAGTATCATCACAGCAACACCCAACTAAGCATCTCAAAGTCTCTTCACAAAAGATTTCATGTGAATGGCCAGTGAATTGATTGTTCCCACATCTATTGTCCAGAGAAAATGCCTGAATGAAAAATTGTGAAATGTAGTGCTGGAAAAACACAGGGTAGACATGGAAAGAAGATTGATGGATAATGATGGCAAGATCAAATTAAAGAGATCAAATCTCATTGAAACAACAGCAGAGTTAAAATAAACTGAATGTAATCTGGCCCATAGGATTATATGACAGTCATTGTGTTCAATCATTTGTGCAACGTTGTTGATCATATATTCCAGCTGTATCAATTCATTTTTATAATTTTGTTTCGGTGTTATAGTGCTTGGCAGTCTGAATTAAGGAAAATGCGAACATACATCATTTCAAGAGTGAAAATTTTCTTCAGCTATTTTCTTCATTTAAAAGGCCCTAGTTGCTGGTAAGGTCTGCTACACAAGTGCTGAAAGGCTCTTGCAGACTCCCTAAAGGTGATCATTTCTCATGAACGAACATGACTAAGAAAAGGACGTTGAGCAGCATAATGCAAAAATACCAATGCTGCCCGCTGCACATATAAAGTGGGTTGGACCTGCAACATCTTTGCAGGGTCAGTTGGATTTTGCTTTTAGTGTTTATGCGTCTGCAGGTTGTCCTGCTTGTGACTGAGCATTCACCTCTTGGGCAGGGCAAACAAATTGCATGTTGCTGCAGAATTGAAAGCCCAGTGGCAGTGTAAAATAAGCACAGCAGGGTAAAGTGTCCGGGGATTGGTGATTCAGAAATTCCAAATGCGAAAAAGCCAAGTTTTCGATATAAAAGGAAAGTACAGCTTGAGTCAACTTTTGAAATCATTAGCTTGTCCCTAAATGATGGAATTGGCAGAAAGTAGCTTTATAGCCGTTTTGCTCTCTGTTTTCTTTCTTTCAAAATTCCACCTGCTTGTCCTGGTTATCAAAGAGGGAAAAGAGAGGCTTGCATTTATATAGCACCTTTCATTATCAGAGCAAATCTCAAAGTATTTCACCGCCAAAAAAGTGCTTTTGGAGTAGAATCGTAGAATAGTTATCACATAAAAGAAGACCACAACCTACAAGCTCCCCTCCAAGTTGCACACCACCCAGACTTGGAAATGTATCACTGAGTCTTCACTATTGCTAGGTCAAAATCCTTGAATTCTCTCATTGTTGGTAGACTTAACCCTCTCCATGGACTGCAGTGATTCAAAAAGACAGCTCACTGCCACCTCCTTCAGGACAATAAGGAATGGTCATAAAAGTTGACCTTGCCAATGATCTCCATATCCCATCAGTAGCATCATTTCTGCAACAGTTCAATCTGAGTACTCACCAACTCTTGAAAGTTTGTCTTTCTCCATAGCTCTGCAAGTTTTTATCTTCAATTAATCACTGTCTGTTTTTTTGAAAGCCTCAATTCATCCTGTTTTAACCACTCCAGCCGTGCATTCCACATCCTAAATATCCATGTTGTGAAATGAATTTTTCCTAGCTCCCAATGTTTGGTGATTATCTTAAATCTGTGCCCTGTAATTCTCAATCCTTCTCATACTGTTAACAGTTTCTCCAAACCCGGCATGATTTGCAATGGTGGGACTTTCTGCTATTCTCTGTTGCAGGTTTGTATCCCTTTTTTCATTCATTCAAAGAATGTAGGTGTCTCTGGCAAGGCCATAATTTATTGTCATGTAGAAGGTGATAATTTGCTGGCTTCTTGATACACTGTAGTCCTTGGAATGTAGGGAATCCACAGTGACAGTTAAAAAATGAGTTTCTTAAAGTGAGGACTTTAACTCAGTGGCTTTTAAGAAACTGACATTTTCCCAAGTCAGGATGGTGAGTCACATAAAGGGGATTTCTAAGTGACAGCATTCCCATGTATCTGCTGCACTTGTAATTCTGCATAGTAGAAGCCACAGTTTTGGCAGGTACTATATCAAAGAAGTCTGTACTGCTGCAAATTGTTCAGATTAGATTCCCTACAGTATGGCAACAGGCTTTTTGGCCCAACAAGTCCACACCACCCCTCCAAAGAGTAACCCACTCAGACTCTATGTTTACCCCTGACTAATGCACCTAACACTAAGGCATTTTAGCATGGCCAGTTCACCTAACCTGTACATCTTTGGATTGTGGGAGGAAATTGGAGCACCCAGATGAAACCCACATAGACACCAGGAAAATGTGCAAACTCCACACAGACAGGAGTGGAGGCAAGAATTGAACTTGGGTTCCAGGCAGTGTGAGGTAACAGTGCTACCCACTGAGCCACCATGCCATCCCAGGAGACAGTGGAGAAGTTGAAGTTTTTGCTCATGTTGACAGTGTTCCTTACTGGCTTTATTAATGGATTAGAGTGACGGCAAGGAATAAGAGCACTTACAACCATAACTTTCAGCCTGCAGTGTTTTATGGAGAAGGTGATGCACCTGACTTTAGCAAATGACACATTGGTAACTTGATTTATGCATTATTGCTTATTGTTTGGTGAATGTTATTTGCATTTTTGGGTAGCTAAAGATAGCCCCATTATATAAAAATTCAGAGCTGTTATGACCTTCATGGTTACTGAAAATGCAGTGACTGGGGTGGAATAGGTCATAGCTAACTCCATGGTTCCTTTGTTAAGTTCAGCCTCAGTAAGCATTACTCCTTTGCTTGACTTGTATACTTTTGTGTAGGCATACGCAATGTGCAGATGCCATGTATTTTTTGCCTTCAAATCTAATGTTCGATCATTGCTCCTGCTTGTATTTCTCTAAAAATAAATTAAAATCTAAACAAGTATTTTTTTGAAATTGTGAGTTCACTGTGGCTGAAGTAGAATCCAGCTGAAGAACGCCAAGGATTGCTGACAGCAAGACTGAAATGAAGTTAGGAGTTCTGTCTCAGAAATTAGAGCTTGATATGCATCTAAAAGTCACTCAGTGACACCTAACTTTAATGTAACAGAGGGACTCCAAGGTAAAGCGAAGAGTTGTGTTTGTTGAGTTGTGAGATATAGGATTTTTTTTCTGTCTTCCAGAAAGAAAGTCGAAATTTTATGGCAGCCCAAGTTGCCTGCAGCATCCACCATCCCCACCTGAGTTATATGTCAGTGAATCTTCCATTAACCCTGGCAGGTATTCTTTAAGACATGTGACACTCTTCTATCCTCCCACCAGTTGCCTGTTTCTGATCTAAAAGAGGCCCGGGAGTTGAAACACTGCCGGCTGAAAGTTATGGCTTTAAGTGTTTTTATCCCTTGCCACCACGCTAATACATGCATAATGTCAGTAAGGAACACTGTCAACATGAGTGAAAACTTCATTTGAGAGAGACAAGTCTGAGTAAGTGAACTGCTGGAAGTGTGATCCAAGTGGGAATGTGGTGCCAAGGGAGATAGAGGCACTTTAACTAAGGTTTATCACAAAAACAAAACTCTCTGGAGCAAGAGGTGAGTGGGAAAGGATAAAAAATCATGATCTGAAGCATAGTGAGGCCAGTGATGGGGTGACCTCAAAAACCAAAGCGTGAAACACAGACAGGGAAAGAATCTTATCAGTGAGGGACTGGTGAATATTTAGCGAAAAGTAATGCTTGGTTAAGGAGAAGGTTGATGGTGCTGACCTGTTTTCAAACATAAAATACAAGTATCATTACAGTAAAGTGTAAAGAGCAGTGAATCCAGAATAATTACTTTATCAGTTAAAGTAAACACGATGGTGATGGCAAGATGGGTGATGTAATGCTGCTGTAACATATGGAAGCAGCTGAATACCAATGTGATCTCGAGTGAACACATCTGGAGTAAGCGTGAGCGACTCAACAAACTTCGGATCTGAGTTAAAGAGCTGAGACCTGAGCTGCAGACGTTGTGTTGTATCAGGGAGGGGGAAAGTAACCTGGACACTTTGCTCTAGAGAGTAGTCATACCCTCCAGTCTTGGTGATTCAAAACTGCAAAAGCTAGAGCGACCTAGCAGGTCTGGCAGCATCTGTGAGATAAAGCAGAGTCAATGTTTCAGGCTCAGTGACCCTTCTTCATAACTGAACCCACAACGTTGACTCTGCTTTCTCTCTCATAGATGCTGCCAGACCTGCTGAGCTGCTCCAGCAATTTATCTTTGCTTCAGACTTCCAGCATCCACAGTTCATTTTCATTTTTTACTTTATAAATTTAAAATTGGTCCATGTTCAAGGACTGGAAGGATCGACTGCAGGTGAGATGTGTAGAGGGAACCAGGGGGTTTCAACTGAGGAACTTCAACCCCTACAAATATTTAACATGTAAAGTTGTGTGGATGAGAGCGGGGACTTTAGGGAGGGAGCAATTGAAGTGAAGGAAGTAAACAAGCATGTGGTAATGGTTGAGGACGGTGTAATTAGAGAGATGGATAATGTTCTCTGCAGTCATGAGAATGAGACCTGATGGCAGTGCTGGCTGCCTGTTACTGTGGTTAAGAACATTTCCTCAGTGTGAGAGTAAACTTCTGAGACAGTGGAGAGAGATCCAATAGTCATTATCCCACATTTACCAATTACATTGTTAGGACAGAAAGGAGGTTCAGCTGAAAGAATTTGGACAGTTCAGAGCTACCTTGAAAAGCAGAGCCTCCATGATAATTACCCCTTGAGTATTGCCTGAGCCACGGGCAAGTAGGCATAAGGAAATTAAATTCTGGATCAGTGGTGCTGGAAGAGCACAGCAATTTTTGATTTTGCTGCTCGTCGGATGCTGCCTGAATTGCTGTGCTCTTCCAGCACCACTGATCCAGAATCTGGTTTCCAGCATCTGCAGTCATTGTTTTTACCCCATAAGGGAATTAAAGTTAGAGAGTTAAATGCATGATTCAACACTTGGTGAACATGGAGTGGGTTTTCAGTTCATGGGGTACTGACACCAGTAATGGGGTAAAAGGAAGCTGTTCTGATGGGGTAGGCTTCATTTTAGGACCAATGCCCTTGTGAATCAAACAACTTTGGCTGTAGAGAGGGCTTTAAACTAATTAGACAGTTGGAGGGTTTGGGAGAGGAAAGCTGTGCAAAGAAAAAGGGATGTGGCAGCATTACAAGGCAGCTATTTGGATGTATCCAGAATGGGACAGGAAGGAAAAAATCTAAGTATAGAGAAACCGTAGTAAATATGGTTAAATGGGGATAAAGGCGAATAAGTAAATGCCAAATAGCTTAATATGCAAATTTGACAGAATGTTAGAGTCTATTGTAAAGGACGCAGTAGCAGAGCATTTACAAATGCATAATATGATCAAGCAGAGTCAGCACAGCTTCATGAAGGGGAAATCATGTCTGACAAATTTATTACAATTTTTTGAGGTGATAACAAGCATCAGAGAAAATGAAAGTAATGGAGTAACATATTTTGATTTCCAGAAGGCTGCTCTTACATGAGGCTGGACGTTAGCTTAATAATGCTCTTGCAGGGAGTGTATTAGCATGGATGGAGGAGTGGCTAACTAATAAAACACAGAGAGTTAGCATAAGGATCACATTTTTAGAATAGTAACCTGTAACTGGTGGAGTGCTACAAAGATCAGTGATGGGACCACAATTATTTACAATATACATTAGTGACTTGGATGAGGAAAGTGAACATATCATAGCCAAATTTGGGGATGACACAGAAATGGGTAGGAAAGCAAGTGGTAAGGATGACACAAAAAGTCCACAGATAGATGTAGTTGAAGGCAAAGTCACCATAGTCCTATCAGACCATAAGACCTCTCTCTTATTAGGTAGAAATGACTGGTGTTGGTTTAACCTGAGGGTCACCACATCTCAGGCCAGGGGAGAGGTTGAGAACATTTATGGTAACTGCATGAATTGATTCCATGCTGTTGGGCTCTGCATTGCTGTCCAATGATCCAGCCAATTGAGTTGGAATACAAAACTAGGGAAATCTTGCTAAAATTATGAAAGGCACCAGTTGGATCACACCTGAAATACTGTTCACAGCTTTGGGCCCCTTGTGTAAAAATATATGTACTGGCATTGGAAACAGTCCAGAGAAGGTTCACTGGGTTGAGCATGAGTATTGAATGATTGTCTTAGAGGAGAGGATGAGTAGAATCATAGAATCCCTACAGTGTAGAAACAGGCCCTTCAGCCCAACAAGTCCACACCAACCCTCTGAAGAGTAACCCACTCAGACCCATTTCCTACTATCCTCTTGACTAATGCATCTAACCTACACATCCCTGAACACTATGGGTAATCTTTGGATTTTGGGAGGAAACTGGAGCACCCAGAGGATATCCACGCAGACAAAGGGAGAATGTGCAAACTCCACACAGAGAGTCACCCAAGGTTTGAATCAAACTCAGGTCCCTGGTGCTGTGAGGCAGGAGTGCTTACCACTAAGCCACCCAGCCACCCTGCCACCCTTGATTGGGCTTGTTCTCAATGGAGTTGAGAAGAATGAGAAGCAACCTTGTTAAACCATGCAAGATTTTTAGTGAGTGTGGCAGATTTGATTTGGAGTGCTATTTCCAATTGTGAGAGTGCTTAGGGCCAGAAGGCATTATCTCAGAATAAGGATTTCCCATTTAAGAAGGAGATGAGTAAGTATTTCTTCTATCAGAAGGTAGTAGATCTATGGAATACTTTACTCTATGGGCAGGAGAAGCTGGGTTGTTAATTGTATTCAAGGCTGAGTTCGACAAATTTTTAAACAGTAAGGAAATCAAGTGTTATAGGGAAAGGGCAGGAAAATGGAATTGAGGATTATCAGATCAGCAATGATCTCATAGAGTGGCACAGCAGATTCAATAGGCTGAATGGCTTACTTCTGCTCTGACATCTAATGATCTATCCACAACCCAAGCTTTCCCCTAAGGGTTACAAGGTTACAAAGGCTTTCACTATCTTGAGATTTTGAATTCTCAAACAATCCTCTGCTCAACCTCAGTCTTAAAATGCTCCAGGTAGCCTCCTTCACATGAACAGTCACAAGATCTCTTCACTAAAACTTGATAAGGTAATTCTTGTTTTCATATGCCTCTATCGCACCTTAGTAATTACCTCTGCTTCTACTTCTCCATGCATACTTACTGCTTCTCAAACACCTGGTTCCTCCTTTGATGTCCATTCTTCAACTCCTGCTGTGTCATAAATAGATCTCTCTATCTTGACATCATTCTCCTTACTTTCAAAACAACTCCTCAAAACCTTCTCCTCAACCTAAATTGATTTGTGCTACTTCCCAGCATATGGGGACCCTCATAGTTGCTATTGTTTTGAAGTGGTCTCTGCCTACGTTGATAATACTCAAAGTCAAGACTGCATTCAATGTTCTATTCCTCAGCATGAGAATCATATAAGAAATACAGCAGAAAAATAAATCTTCAACAACAAAAGAGATCTGAAGTGAATCTCATTTTAGGGTGAACCAAGCGCAGTGTACAAGAATAATATATCCTTTAAAATTTGTGTTATTTGAATGACTTGAATTTAAATATGTTCCAAAAAAAAAATCTGGCTTTGCAATGGCCCTGGGCATGAAAAATAAGTTCATGCTCTCAGCTTGTCTTGTGCAATAAACCACACATAAAAATCAAGCTGTGTGAATTGAGTTTTAGAACTATTATGAGGAGCTGAGCATTACCCCAGAAGCAACGTATTTCTCAACTGAAAAGCAAAAGAAAAATCAAACAGCGAGTTCCTGTCAAACTAAGGCTGCTAAAAAAAGGTGATAATGATATGGGATACACAGTCTGTGGAGATTTGCTGTGTGAATTGCCATCTCTGGCTTGTAAGTCAGAAATTCAAGATGTAAACAGACTGTGATCACTTGGCACAAGCTGATATGATGTGTTGGGCTGCTAATCTGCTTCAAATTCTTTTGTCAGTTTTCTGAGGTTAAACAGAACTGCAATCTCAGTGTGCGGCCATCTTCTTATCAAAATTATGCTGTGGAGACCCATCTGAAAGTAATGTAATGTTAGACAAGGTCACATTCTCCCAGTTATTTTGGATTGTACTGTTGCTAATAGTAACAGCACATAGGGTTCTTGTGTTACCTGACTGACAAAGTCACTACCTGTTGCAGCAGCAAAGAAACTAAAAAAAAACTTTTTTTAAATAGCACTTTTCCTGCAGAAAATAGGTCCCAAAGTATAGAGACAAAATCAGAAATATTAAAATCCAAACAATGTTCAATCGTTGATTTTAAATTATTATCGCAACAGTTGGGTTGAGTAACTCGAGCTACAGATGGTGTATATGATTAGTGAGTGATGACGCTCCAAATAGCTGTTGTTGTTGGTGCTCAGAGAACAAGGTGATGAACCGGGGTTATTTGTGATATCCTCTTGAGTTAAATAATGTGCCAAAACTAAAATAAAACAAAGAATTGCGGATGTTGGGGATCTGAAGCTGTAACAGAAATTGGTGCAAAACTCAGCAGGTTTGGCAACGTCAATGGAAAGAAAGCAGAGTTAATGTTTCACGACCAATGATTCTTCATCAGAACTTCATCAGTTCTGCTTAAAGTCATTAGACTCAACACTAACTCTTTTTACAGATACTGCCGAATCTGCCAACATTGTCTGCATGCAGACAAAGAATGGTTTAACCTGAAGTGCAATTGTGAGATTTGGTTAAATGCTTAACTCAATAGGAGAAAGTAGTAGGATAAATGTCATTATATGTAGTAGTATACAATGATGTAATAATTATTCCTTTCCCTCTCACATTATTTATCTCTCACTGTCTCATATTTCCCTTTGCCCAAGTCTGTAAATGGTAGCAGTAGCTGGGCAAGATTGGCAAAAGAAGCAGAGGTGGGGGAAATCCCTGGCAATTTTGAGGGTCATTCCTTGTTAAAACAAGGTATGTTCCTGAAATCCAGATCGATGGGTTGGGGGTGGGGAATGCATTGATGTAACCTTCACATCACTGTGGGTGCACTTTGTATGGTCATGCAGTATTATTATAAAGGAGATGTGTTTTTTTTATTATTGTATAGTTTGGGAGCAACAGCAAAATTGAGGTCACATTTTACAACAGCAGCTAAAAGTCTTTTCAATTCCTTTGAGTTGAAAAACTCTCAACCTCTAAAAGGGAAATGTTTCTAGAACATCTTTACCTGAAAACAACCAAAAATCTCATTTGTTTCCATGACAACTGCTTTTTGACCACATGCCAGAGAAGAGGCTACACTGTTCAGGGTACTTTATAAATACAGTTGTTAATGAATGGAATTAATTTTTTTTGTGATATTTCCCTACACCTTTGGAGATAAATGATCTGCTGGCACTATGAAATGGATTTCAGAGGGATGTCGAATCACCTTTCATTGGCCTCATTATTGGCTGAACACATGAGAAATGTCTTTCTTTTATGTTTAAAAAAATCTATCTGAACGCGAGCTATTTTATTGCTAACTCAAAACTAAAGTACAATGTCAATTGAACAAAATATAAAAATCAATTGATAACTAATCAAATGCCTCCATAAGCCAGTTTAATGGAAACCAGTTGGAGAGAAATTTACTCTACATATTTTTTTCTTTCAAAGACCCCTGTACATATTATTTGAAAGACCCCTATTAATTTAAATGAGGTTTTAATAACAAGTTAAAACCAGCGAGCAAATTCATCTTTGTCAGCCAGTGTACATAGTAATCAAAGAGAGGTATGGCCAACTTTAAATGTCAAAAATGTTTACTCTTTTCATACATGCAGTTTCTTGATTTATATTGGCCTCATATAACATTTTGATTAAGCAAACAGTAGACTAATCTTTTGCCTGAGGCCTTCTGTTAATGTTTAATGAAAGGGAAAAATCAAAAAATGATTTGAACCAAGCTTACTCTCAGGCATTTAGTTAAAATATACAATTATAACTATTTAAGTTTGTTTCTCCTCCTTGTATTTGAAATGAACTGTGTTGTTTATTCAGATTTGATGATGACACTAAGTTGGAAGTCATTAAGTTGAGTAGTGCAGGCAGGATGAAGAACTTACAAAGCTGTGTATTTGATTAAGCAAAAGGATAAAAATGTGGAGTGCCATGCTGTTGAAAAAGGGAGCATTTTCTAAATTGTGACAAACTAGTGAATGTGAAGAAGCAAATAGATTGTCATGTCAATATACACAAATTATTAAAATACTGTAACATGAAATAATCAAAAGACAGACAGTGTGTTACCTTTTGTATCAAACAGACTGGAGTTCAAGTGGGACATAGAATCCCTACAGTGTGGAAGCAGGCCATTCAGCCTGACCCTCCAAGCAGCATTCTATGCCCCCCTCCACCAAACCCCGACCCTATCCCCATAATCTCACATTTCCCATGGCTAACCTACACATCCATGGACACTATGGGAAATTTAGCATAGCCAATCTAACTAAGCAGAACATCTTTGGACTGTGGAAGCAAACCAGAGCACCTGGAGGAAACTCATGCAGACACAGAGAGAAAATGCAATGTCCATACAGACAGTCAACCAAGGCTGTAAATGAACCTGGATCCTTGGCGGTCTGAGGCAGCAATGCTTACCACTGAGCCACCGTGCGATAGCTCAGTTGTGTAAAGCAATGGCTAGATCTCAACTGGAAAGACTGTTTTCGGTCTGTAAGTTAACTTGCTGTGTTTGAAACTATTTTCAGCTTTGGACGCTGTACCATAGGAAGGATATATTGACCTTTTGTGGAGCTCCAATACAATTCATTAGAAAGACTAGTGACAGTTAAGTGGTTAAATAATGAGGATAGGTTTCTTAGCATAGACTGATAGCTTTGAACTTAGCTTTGAACTTTACATCTTTAAAATACAAAAGGAATTGAATAAGAATGAGAAGAGAAAATCTTTTAATCCGGAATGGGAATCGACAGTAACGTTGCTTGCTTCACAAATTAATGCCATAATTCATGGATGAAATCTGGGTGGAATTCTTTTTGCAAGGGGTTGTAGAGTTTTGGAATAAGGAGCATAGTCAATGTGAATGAAACTTCATGTGAGTGAACAACGAAAGCTGGGAATTTGGTTCAAAATATGTTCAGAGAAGGACAGAGGCACTCTAAGTAAGGTTTACTTCAAGATGGGCTGAGAAGTGGCAGATGGAATTTAATTCAGATAAATGCAAGGTACACTTAATGGTAAGGTCCTAGGGAGTGTTGCTGAACAAAGAGACCTTGGAGTGCAGGTTCATAGTTCCTTGAAAGTGGAGTTCACAGGTAGATAGGATAGTGAAGAAGGCGTTTGGTATGCTTTCCTTTATTAGTCAGAGTATTGAGTACAGGAGTTGGGAGGTTATGTTGGGGCTGTACAGGACATTGGTTAGGCCACTGTTGGAATATTGCATGCAATTCTGGTTTCCTTCCTATCGGAAAGATGTTGTGAAACTTGAAAGGGTTCAGAAAAGATTTACAAGGATGTTGCCAGGGTTGGAGAATTTGAGCAATAGGAAAAGGTTGAATAGGCTAAGGCTGTTTTCCCTGGTGCATCGGAGGCTGAGGGGTGACCTTATAGAGGTTTACAAAGTCATGAGGGGCATGGATAGGATAAATAGACTTTTCCCTAGGTCGGGTGAGTCTAGAACTAGAGGGCATACATTTAAGGTGAGAGGGAAAAGGTATAAAAGAGACCTAAGGGGCAACATTTTCAAGTAGAGGGTGGTACGTTATGGAATGAGCTGCCAGAGGAAGTGGTGGAGGCTGGTACAATTACAACATTTAAGAGGCATTTGGGTGGGTATATGAATAGGAAGGGTTTGGAGGGATATGGGCCGGGTGCTGGCAGGTAGGACTAGATTGGGTTGGGATATCTGGTCAGCATGGATGGGTTGGACTGAAGGGTCTGTTTCCATGCTGTACATCTCTATGACTCTATGACTCTAAATAAACTTTTCAAAGTTAGAGGTGAGTGGGAGAGGATAAAACGTGCAAACTGAGAGACCAACCTACAGTAGGAACAGCATCGGAGTGACATCATGAATAACAGCATGACGCTAGTGCAAGGAAAGTTGCTAAATGTTGAGTAGGATTGGTAATATATGTAGTCTTTAAAGTAAAAATAAGAATTTCAGTTTGTCTTTTGTTTTCTAGTCTTTTCCTTTCCTTCTTTTTATTTAAAATAGCTTAAGAATAAGATAAATACTGTTTTAGAAGTACTTCTAAATACTTTTAAGAAGTGCAAAGAGCAGGCAATCTAGATATAAAAATAATAAATCCACCTGGTGTTGTCGAAAACTGTCAGTTATGTCTTGTGCACCAAAAGCTGGACAAATCTAAATGGCATCCCACTGCTCCATCACTCTACTCTCAATGTATTTGTCTTACATTTTGACTTTACCTGGTCAGGATGGATTCAAGAGCATGAAGAGCTTCTGCTTGAACTGTTGACTCTCCTGCTCCTTGCATGCTGCCTGATCGGCTGCGCTTTTCCAGCACCACAATGTTTGACTCTGGATTCAACAACTTGCATGTATAGAGCCATATATACCTAACTTACATTTGTCTGATATTTCTGCTGTAGAAAATGAGCCAAAGTTCTGATCATACTCTTCAGATCATTGGGCAATACGACTATGTCATCAGCAGTGCATACGCACCCAGACACATTTACTGTAATTCTGCTGTTAGAAGAGATCCTAACTGACAGATAAATCAAATTATAGTCTGGAAGCTATATCATCCAAATCATGTTCTGATGGTGGTGACAAATATAGAAACATAGACCAAAGAGCAGGAGTAGGCCATTCAACTCCTCAAGCCTGTTCTGCCATTCGATGTGATCAAGGACGATCATTGAGCTCAATATCCTAATCCCACCATCACATCATATCCCTTGATCCCTTTGACCTCCATCTCAAAAATGAGTTGCTTCTATGCCTCATTTCTTTTTTACCTCATCTTCTTTCTGTTGTATTGAATAGGCTCACCACTCTCTGAGTGAAGAAATTTCTCCTCATCTTGGTCCTAAAAGATTTGGCCCTTATCCTAAATTATAACCCCTGTCTCTGACTCCCCCATCCATGGGGAACATCCTTTCTCTAACCTATCTAGTCCTTGTTAGAATTTTATAAATTTCTATGAGGTATCCTCCCCCAATTCTTCTAAAGTCCAGTAAGTACAGTCCTAACTGACTCAATCTCTCCTGAGACGTCAGTTCTGCTATCCCAATAATCAATTCAAGAAACCTTCACTGAATTCCCTTTATAGCAAGATATCCTTTCTGAGAGAAAGAGAACAAAACTCCACACAATATTCCAGGTATGACCTCACCAATACCCTGTACAATTGCAGTAAGACATTCTTGTTCCTGTACTCGAATTGTCACACTGTGAAGGCCAACATGCAGTTTCCCTTCTTTGCTGCCTCGTGCTTACTTTCAGCGACTGGGTATCCAAGTCTTGTTGGACATTTCCCTCTCTCAATTTACACCAATTCAAATATAATCTGCCTTCCTACTTTTTGCTGCCAAGGTGGATAACCTCATATTTATTCATATTGTATTACACCTGCCATTATTTAGGTTGATTCTACCAAACAATATCCACATTTACTATCCAGCTTGTAGAGGAATTTTGTTCCTGTGAATTTGGGATTCAACTCCTCTAGTATTGTAATCTGTGTTTTAGGGATGGCTTTATGAATATTGGATCTGGACATGCTTGATTACACCATTTTTTGTTAGACTACACAGAATTTAATTGTACCAGTCTGACTGGTGATTCACAAGTTGATGGCAATGCCATCTAATGTCAACTTGTGAATGTTTAATTCTCTCTTGCTGGAGATATTCATTGCCTGCCAATTATGTGGGGCAAATGTTACTTGTCACTTTCCATCCAAAGCCTAAATGTCATCCAGGTCTTGCTGCATATGGATATAGATTTCTTCAGATCTTTCCCCTCACCCACTGAGGGCACATCAGCACACCTCTCCTGTTCATGCATAGCCCCATTAACTGCTCTTGGATCCACTTCCAGCACACTCAATCCCTCCCTTTGTTGCATTGTAGGAAAGCCTGGCCTACCCCTTCAAAACTCATCCCTCAGTTGTAGCGCAGCTGACTTACCTGTAATTATTTGATCTATAGGACTACTCAAGGCTACATCCTTGTAGTGTAATCAAATGAGTTGTTGACTGACTGTGCTGGTACCTGTTTTGAATTTACCTCCAACCAGTTGTTTTTTAATCTCATATGGCAATGCTTATGTTTTCTCTCATAACATAAGAAACTGAGCATGCTTATTATCGTATTGAAAAATCCAACAGGTACTTATGATAGCAACTATTATGTACAAAATTACATTCCTCAGACACACAGGTATCTGGGTTAATGTAAACTATTCAATCACAATAGAGGAGCATGCTTCCTGTACAGAGTCCTGCTTCAAGTGACATGATGTAACATAATGTATGAGACTTCTATATCATTAGGTCACATACATTGAGTTTTGAGTACATTTCTGGTCACCAGATTACAAGAAGGATATAATTGCTCTCATACAGTTGAAAAAGTATCATAAGAATATTCCCAGGGTTTAAAAGTTGTAGCTATGAGGAAAGATTGGATGGTATAGGATTGTTTTCTGCCATGATTCTGTGCAATTAGAAAGCAACGTAATCCAACAAAGGCTGCCAGTTTATAACTCAGTGCTGAAGTCTGTAAGTACTAAGAAAGCAAGCAAAGAGCCATAATAAACTCGATGTCAGAGCTAAAGAATCCTGCATGAGATGTGTGGCCGTACCTTCATACAAAGTAACATGGCAGAAGTACATATGTCAGAGCTATTCATCAGCTCCAAAGTAAAGTATTGAAGTTTGAGCTAGTCCAACAGCAGGCCTGATCATATGGTGAGGCTTATGGTTTGCTGCTGCAAATTGCATGGGTGAAGAATTGATGGGGATGGTGATCATGGAGCATGCAGTGACATTGTTCAGAAGAAACAGTGTTATGTTGGCCATGACAGGCATTTAGTGAGCTGAGGCCCCAAGTACTAGCTTTGTTTTACTTGTTGTGCCTTCTTGTTTCTCAGTGATGGAGAGGTAAATTGGAAGCAGGATGAAAACACGGTGAATTAAGGAGATATAAGCACAGGGAAATAAAGCAGTCGCTACTCAATGGCGAAATTCTAATATCGCTATTGAAGGGAAAAATTGGAAAGTTTTATCAATATCAAAAATCTGATGCTTCCTTACTGTTCTGACAACAGAGAAGGGAAAATTTGTCCCAAAACTCTGTCCAGGTTGTTCTGCTATAATGCACATTTCATCAACGCAAATTCATTGTAACATGGTTGATGTAGTGGGAATGATGTTTCTAAAGTGCAAACTTTTAAAATGTGTTGATTGTAAAGTGATTACATTGTCAACCCTTTAAGCACTGTTTCCAAAGCACGATTTTTCGCTAACGCAAGGTTGTACAAGAATACAACTACTGTGTTAGAGAAGAACTGACTATTTAGTTACAGAGATTGATAGGGAACAAGCAGCCTTACATGGTTCCTATAGATATCCAAAGTGCAAATACATTTCAAAGTACTTATGTACTTTGCAACGTAAATCATTATAAAAAAATTAGAGAGATTTGACATTTCACTTTAGTACTCTGCATTGTCAGAGGTGTCATCTTTTCAATAGGAAGATTAACCAAACTCCCATTTGTTCAATTCTTGTGCATGTACTGATCCCATGGCGATATTCAAAGCAGAGCAACAGAGCATTCCCTGCAGAATGGTCAATTTATCTATCAAACAAAATCTCTAAAACCTGTTTAATTTTTCATTGATTTTCTTGCTATTTATGTAGTCTTGCTGTCCTTCTACATTTCTCTCTGTTATGCTATCTACATTTTAAAAGTATTTCTTTGACTGTCTAGAGTTCATGGAAGGTTTAATATAAATACAAACTTGTTTTTAGAAGTATGCTTCATTGCACATGCCAGTGAAAAGCCTTCATTGTTAGCTTCACCCAAGATTTAGGAATTCATTACAGCCCAAATGTAAGATGACAGGGAATTCAAGTGTCTTCCAGGAGCACAATCTGTACTAACCAGTTCCTTTTGACTGCTCTTATCTCTGATCAAACTGTTAGCATTATAGAAAAAATGGAACAGATCAATAAACTGTTACAACTATGGGATGCAAGACTTGAAATGGATCGATGCAGCACACTGCCTATCAATGCAAAAGCAAAATACTGCAAATGCAGGAATTCCAAAATAAATGAAAGAAATTGCTGCGAATAGTCAAGCTGGCAGCAGTAATAGAGAGAAATGACATTGACCTGAAAAGTTGGCTGTTTCTCTCACTACAGACATTGTCTGACCTGCTTTCCACCATGTCCTGTTGTTAATTCTGGCTATCAAGAGCTGCATTACATTGGCCTTTGACTACAAGTTGCTATCACAAAAGCAGGAAAGCCTAATGTAAAGTTATTGAAATTAATTATGGGGTTGAGGTGAGGTATAATTTTACTGAACTGGCATAATTAGATATATAGTGTAAGAACAACAAATGGTCAGCTATTTTGGAGCAAACTTTATTTATACCTCCCCATAGAGAGATAATTTAACAAAATGCCCGGATTTTGCAATGTACTACCCTGTATCCTGATGCAAAAAAAACTTATGCAACAAAGGTAAGATGATACATGTACATATTTTCACAGAATATAAGGTGATCAGCTAATATGATACCTAAAACAGTTTTCTTTATTTACTGTGATTCAATCTGTGTGTCCACTGGGGTGGACAAAGTTAAAAATCCATCCCAAACCTTTCTCATTTATACTTCCAGAGCAACTTATATGTAAAATAAAATTCTTCCTTAGCTCCACTATGTGCTGATTTTTGTATGTATTTTACGAAGTCCAAATTATGTTGAGATTTAAGTAGGGATTTCCCTGTGAGGTCTAATCAACTAATTGCAGTAATTTATCAAATGCATCTTAATCACTACATAACCCATCTCTGCAGCATTTTATATATCTGATTCTGGCCCCATTTTATGATATTTTATCATTCACCAGTGTCCCATGCGACCCTGCCATCTTTGTGCCTCCAGGCAAGTGCTGTCAATCTGGATCTACATTTCACATTTCCTGATAGTTGACCGGGATATGGCAGACAGTGTGAGATCATTGGCTGCTATGTGGGCAGCGACAGTGAGACCCAACTGGATGGGCTGATACAGAGGCAGGGCTTTCTCTTAACCCTGGACCAGCAGTGGCTACCACAATACAGGCCATTCCAGTCTCGTCCAAGGTGTCACTTGGATTAAAGCATTATCAGCCCTCTGAAGGAATGTGCAACACTGTAGAAAGAAAGCCAATGACTTTTTCCACTCTGCCGGGATAAATGGCGCAATCTTCCATCTGGAAGATATAGATGTAGGGAAATAGATGGTGACATCTTGCAAAATGACCAGATTATAGAGGAGGAAGTGCTGGATGTCTTGAATTGGCTAAAGGTGGATAAATCCCCAGGACATGATCAGGTGTACCCTAGAACTCTGTGGGAAGCTAGAGAAGTGATTGCTGGGCCTCTTGCTGAGATATTTGTATCATCGATAGTCACAGGTGAGGTGCCGGAAGACTGGAGGTTGGCAAACGTGGTGCCACTGTTTAAGAAGGGCGGTAAAGACAAGCCAGGGAACTATAGACCGGTGAGCCTGACCTCGGTGGTGGGCAAGTTGTTGGAGGGAATCCTGAGGGACAGGATGTACATGTATTTGGAAAGGCAAGGACTGATTCGGGATAGTCAACATGGCTTTGTGCGTGGGTAATCATGTCTCACAAAGGTAGAAGACAGAGGGTGGTGGTGGAGGGTTGTTTTTTAGACTGGAGACCCGTGACCAGTGGAGTGCCACAAGGATCGGTGCTAGGCCCTCTACTTTTTGTCATTTACATAATTGATTTGGATGTGAGCATAAGAGGTACAGTTAGTACGTTTGCAGATGACACCAAAATTGGAGGTGTAGTGGACAGCGAAGAGGGTTACCTCAGATTACAACAGGATCTGGACCAGATGGGCCAATGGGCTGAGAAGTGGCAGATGGCGTTTAATTCAGATAAATGCGAGGTTCTGCATTTTGGGAAAGCAAATCTTAGCAGGACTTATAAACTTAATGGTAAGGTCCTCAGGAGTGTTGCTGAACGAAGAGACCTTGGATTGCAGGTTCATAGCTCCTTGAAAGTGGAGTCACAGGTAGATAGGATAGTGAAGAAGGCGTTTGGTATGCTTTGTTTTATTGGTCAGAGTATTGAGTACAGGGAGTTGAGAGGTCATGTTGCGGCTGTACAGGTCATTGGTTAGGTCACTGTTGGAATATTGCATGCAATTATGGTCTCCTTCCTATTGGAAAGATGTTGTGAAACTTGAAAGGGTTCAGAAAAGATTTACAAGGATGTTGCCAGGGTTGGAGGATCTGAGCTACAGGGAGAGACTGAATAGGCTGGGGCTGTTTTCCCTGGAGCGTCGGAGGCTGAGGGGTGACCTTATAGAGGTTTACAAAATTATGATGGGCATGGATAGGATAAATAGACAAAGTCTTTTTCCTGGGGTGGGGGAGTCCAGAACTAGAGAGCATAGGTTTAGGGTGAAAGGGGAAAGATATAAAAGAGACCTAAGGGGCAACTTTTTCACACAGAGTGTGGTATGTGTATGGAATGAGCTGCCAGAGGAAGTGGTGGATGTTGGTACAATTGCAACATTTAAGAGGCATTCGGATGGGTATATGAATAGGAAGGGTTTGTAGGGATATGGGCCGGGTGCTGGCAGGTGGGACTAGATTGGGTTGGGTAATCTAGTCGGCAAGGACGGGTTGGACCGAAGGGTCTGTTTCCATGCTGTACATCTCTATGATTCTGTGACTCTCTGACTCTAATACATCACACTCAATCTATGTCTGCTACTATATCCAACTTGCCCCTCCACCACGCTCATGCTCTTCCACTGTCTCCATTGACAACATTTTCCCTCACACACTGTCACCCACCCCAACCCCCAACATCACTGACCCGCAAGCCATCTACCTCTGATTACTCACTTCAGAAACCTCCCATCAGCACCGGAAGTAACAATCGTGCCACCCACTTTCCTCTCCCTTAAAACCTGCCTCTCTCTCTTATTTCCGGGGGAAATCAGAAACCCAAAGTAAGTGGTTGGCTGCTTGCCATTTGATGTCTCACCCTTTATGTGGAGTCCATCCTGACTCTAACCTCCCCGAGAGGTTATTTGGCTGTTTCAAGACCCCTAGACTGATACCAGAAGCTGTCCTTGTCTTAACATGCTCAGAGTCTCGAACTCCTCCTCACTGACAGGTCTGCTCACTACCATGACCAGCTTCCTTCCTTTGTGTCTGTGCTAAATGTAAAGGCAAGATAGAAGTAATATGAGCCATGTATCTCTGGCTGAGGGGTTAATAATATAAACCACGACAAGAAAGGAATGCTCTAAGCATCCAGGTTCAGAGTGAGTGAATGCTATGTCAGTAAGAGAAGAGCCTGGTTCAATCCGTGAGCTGGATGCATGTCCCTGGGGGCACAGCATCCTTGCTGCGGCATTATAATAACCATTGCCAGTGCAGCCTAAGCTATACCATTGAGGGACAGAAGCATCCTGTAAGTTGATTGGAGATGTGTAATGAAGGTTCTCAGAAACTGGCACATATTGGATGCCAATGTCCATGAATGTGGAGTGCATTTGGCAAGTAACCATGGAGTGTGCCTTGAGATGTTGGTAGCCAGTGTCCAACATGGAGGTCATTTGGAGAAAGCAATGAGTTGACTTCACTAGGTACCTGCTCTAATTTCCATGTCGAGTTTTCTGGAGGTCAAGCCTGTTTCATGAGATTAATCAATGAGAATGCTGAATACTGATGTGATGAGTTAGAACATCACCAAGGTGTTTACCAAGCAATAATCCCCCTTAACTGACAACTCACTGCTGCCTAGTGAGAAACTCACCTCGATGCTTGTGAAGAGGTGGCGCAAGATACTCCTGATGTCAAAGGCGACCCTTACAGGACTTTCTGGCTGATACAGCCACACATTTCACAATAGCTCATTTCACTCAGACGCCTATAAGACTCCAGACTCTGCATTTAGCAAAATATCAACAGGTGACAAGAAGTAATGAAAAGAACAACATATTTTTACAATACAGTCAGGTCTTCTATAATGCAATGGGTGTGTTCTTGTGCAACACCGTGTTAGAGAAAAACCGTGCTTTAGAAACAGTGCTTAAAGTGTTGGCAATGTAATTGTGTTACAGTCAACATACGGTTTTAAAACTTTGCGCTGTAGAAACAGCATCCCCAATTTGTCAATCGCGTTACAGCAAATTTGCATTGACGACATACGCATTATAACAGAATGGCCTGTATATTCATTTCACCTCTCTGGCTACTTTCTGTCTTGATCTATCTTTCATTTTCTTTAACTCAGTTTTGTGTTGTCAACATCTCTAACTGGGTCAAATCTGAAGTTTCACTCTTATTATTAACTCCTTTTAATAAAGGCAATATAACATTGATTAATTTGTCTTATAATCAAAGGTCTTAACTTTCTTTGCTCTACTGGTGGGTTCTGCATTATTGGTAAACTTTCAATTACCTTTTGACTTTTGTTTTCTTTCTGATTTTCACTGAGGGAATAATGAGTTTATATGAGGTTTCTCCAATTTTCCATTTGTCAGACTTCCTCTTTCAAACAAATGATTGAAATGATAGTGACAGGGTCTCTCTCAGTTTCCATTACTTATGTGAACACAACTGGTCTTTTTACGGCAACACCAACTGCATACTTCTCATTATCACCTCGGTGGTTCATCACCATGACATTTGAGCCAGCGCTGAACCTTCGAAGAATCATGCTTGGAGTATCATGCCTCAGCTTCACTTTGTCTTCCTTTTCTCTGACCTTGCTATTGATGTCAGGATCAAACAAACTAAACCTTGTCTGAGCAGATTGTTTAAACACCTTATAGGTGAACAACCGATTGTTGACAATGGAGTTAGTCTGTAAGAAACAGCTAATTGTCGAGTCCTTGTCAAAGAGAACCATGGAACGGACTGCACAGCTTGTCATCATGCCAATACGTCTGCAAATACCTCTGCACTGTCTGTACACTTCTTGCTGCTGCAGCTTTCAATTCTGGTTGTCATGGTGATAATACTATGTGTCGGGCTCCACTCCTATTTTAAAACTATTTCAAACTCCACTGATGTAACCTGGAGTGAAGATCCCACCTTCTCTCATGACTCAGGTCAGGAACTCACTTATAATTAGCAACAATCTCTTTAGGCCATTTCTATCGCTTCACACTGCTTCCTAGTTCTTATTCAACTAAGGAAAACAGCTGTACATGCCCGTCATAATCTTATCCACCTCAGTGAGGTCCTCCCTCTCAACCTTCTCTGCTCCAAAGAAAACAGTCCAAGCATACCCAGCCTCTCTATGCATGTCTTCAATGCATTTTTTTTCTATACTATACCATGTGCATACTCTGTTGTTGGGTGTGATAAGTGATAGATTTGTGATATCTGCTCTCAAGTACCACCCCTCGACCATGCCCCCTCCCCCACCTCGCCACCATAGCAAGCCACCTCCAACGCGAATGGCAGCAGACAAGCAGAAGAATGAAATATACTTGCAATATACTCTAACTGGAATGCTGATTCTCAACTCTGGTTTTTCTTGCCATCGAAATCAACAGACTGACCAAACCCAGCTTCCTATGTTTCCTTGGATTTTGTGCAGACGGGTTTCTTTCTAATTTATTTTGCGATTCATTTATTTTCTTTCTCTGCACTGTTTGCCATCCATTATCTTTTCTCTTTTTATATCTAATTTCACTTTAATCCATGCTCTCTCATTTCTGTTTGTTCAGTTTCTTTCCCTAATCTTTGACTATTTTCTTAACAAAGGAAACCAATGTTCATGACCTTCATGAGGTTCCAGATGTGATGCTGACCTCACAGCATCATTACGAATTCACATTTCCAGCAACTGGTAATGAAAGAATAGCACAATTTGAGGAGTGTGGTCAAAGATCAGATTGCTGACTGTGAGATGTGTCATTCCAGAAAATTCAGTGTATATTTAACTGCATCTGTTCAATACAAAGTCTGATAGTCAAGCGATGTGGCAGCTTTGTTGAAAATAAACAATGTTAGAGAAGTGCTATGAAAATTGACACTCAAAGTACTTTCCAGTTTGCATGTGTATGCTTGAGCATTAAGTAAAATGCAAACATTGAGACAGATATGATAACTTGAAGCTGACACTGAATTATTCATCAATTTTCTAAGTTAAGGTAGTTAGATGATTGGCACAGTTGAGAAGATGGTATTACCCTGGACTGTTAATCCAGAGACCCAGATGCTGCTCTGGGAACCAGGCTCAAAATTTGCCATGGCAGATGGTGGAATTTGAATTCAATAAACATCTGGAATTAAGAATCTAAAGGTGACGATAAATCCATTGCCAATTGTTGAGAAAAATGTATCTGCTTCTCTAATGTCCTTTAGGGAAGGAAACCGCCATCCTTACCTGGTCTGGACTTCATGTAACTCCAGACCTACAGCAATGTGGTTGACTCTGGAATGGGCCATAAATGCTTAGCCAGTGAAGCCTTCATCCTGTGATTGAATTAAGAAAAACATAGAAGAGAACACTGAAAATGGTAAGTAACAATATAGTGACTTTTGAAAGAGAAAACAGATGAAGATTAAAAGTCCACAGTTTTAGAAACATTGAAGAGAGATTCAGGAGTAGACCATTTAGCCCTTTGAGCCAGCTCTGCCAATCAACATGATCATGGCTGATCATTCAACTCAGTTCCCTGCTTTCACTTTCTCTCCTACCAGTTGGTCCCTTTAGCCCTCAGAATTTTATCAAAGTCTTTCGTGAAAGCTGTCAATGTTTTAGCCTTAACTGCTTTGTGTGCCAGAGAATTCCATTGGCTCACTACTGTCTGGACAAAGACATTTCTCCTCATTCCAGTCCTAAATAGCTCACCCTGTATCCTATGACTCCTGATTCTGGACTCTCCAGCCATTGAGAATGTCCTTTCTGTGTATACCCCATTTAGTTTGATTAAAATTGTATTAGTTTCTGTTGCTTATTCCTCTAAACTCAAGTGAATATAGTCCTAATGGATCCCATCTTTCTTCATACATCAGTCCAGCAATCACAGGAATCTGTCTGTAGACCTTTATTGCACTCCCTCCAAAGACAGAACACCCTTCCTCAGAACACAGCAATGCACACTGTACTCCAAGTGTGGTCTTACTAAGGCCCTGTGCAATTGGAACAAGACTCCTGTACTCGAACCTCACTATGAAAGCCTACATACCATTTCCCTCATTGGTTTTTGAAATCCTAGAAAAGGTTATGTGTTTGTTGCAAATCAGAATCCTTGGGATATTTAAGTTATTCATCAAGTAGACATAGGTGATATCCAGGAATAGCTAATGTTCCATGATACTGCAAAGATAATTGCCTTTGACAACATACCAGCAATAATATTGAAAACCTGTGCTCCGGAACTAGTTGTGTCTATAGCTACATAGCTCTATTACACCTACGCCACTGGCATCTACTCAGCAATATAGAAATATAAGTACGTAGGAACAGGAGTCGGCCAATCACCCCTGCGAGCCTCTTCTGCCATTTAATGAGATCATAGTTGATCTGTGACCTAACTCTATGTACCTAACTTTGGCTCATACCACTCAATACTTTTGTTTAAAATAAACTACGAGAAATTGTCAAGGTATTTCCTGTCGCCAAAAAGCAAGACAAATTCAACCGTGCCACTTACTGGCCCATCAGTCTATTCTCCATATCAGGAAAGTAATGCAAGGGATCATTGACAATGTTACCAAAATCCACACTTTGAGGCTCAGTTTCTACCAGGACTACTCAGCTCTCAACTTAAACTTGACCATCAATGGATATTTTAACACATGCCTGAGCCAAATTGATGCCAATGATTTCAAAAGGGGAACTCTCTGATGATTGGAGCCATACCTGGAACAAACGGAAATGGTTTTGGTCATCAGAAGCCAATCACCTCAGTCCTGGGAAATTGCTGCAAGAGTTCCTCAGAATTGCTGGTGCTACCTCAGAATCAAGGCTGGTGTCTGCTAGACTAGCCGAACCTTCACATGCCTGAGCAATCCAAATTTAATTCTCTAATTCTTTTTCCCCAGTGGGGGCATGTTCTTCTTTCAGAAAATGGAATCGGCAGCTCCAGGTTGGCTTGCTTACCTTTCTTTGCTGCCACGTTTCCACTTGGCACTGGAGTCACAAAGCCGTGGAGTAGTTTGCACCTGGATGGATCAGGCTTTCTCCTGCCAATCAGTGATGTCAAAGCTTCCTTGGTTTAAGACAACCTTGGGCATATCCTGATTTTTTTTAAATTTAGCTGCCATTTGAATGTTGGCCAACGGTGAGCATGGAGGAAAGAAACTGCCAAGAGAACTAGTTTTCAAGCATCCAGGTATGATTGTCCAACCATTGGAGTTACTTCTTTCAAACAGGGAGGAATGTGTACTCAAAACAATAGCCTACTTGGCTCAAGGTCTTATTGACTTCCAGAAATCCCTGTTGTCAAAGACACATGGTAACATGAATTGATGCTGGATGTTACATGAATTGATGCTGGATGATTTCATCGATCTCGTCCATTGGAGATGTGGCTGCAGAAATAAGGGAAATGCTGAACATACTCCAGAGCCACCCCATTGACATTGATATTGGGGTAGATGGTCAACTGACCAGGGTGGAACACCTTCATCCTAATAGGAGAAAGTGAGGACTGCAGATGCTGGTGATCAGAGTCGAAAAGTCTGGTGCTGGAAAAGCACAGTAGGTCAGGCAGCATCCGAGGAGCAGGAGAATCAACGTTTCAGGCATAAACCCTTCATCAGGAATTTGATAATGAGAATTACAGGATGAACATTCCTTATGCCCGAAATGTTGACTCTCACACTCCTTGGATGCTGCCTGATCTGCTATGCTTTTTCAGTGCCACACTTTTCAACCTTCATCTTAGTGATGAGTCAGGTCAGGCCAAGCATCATAGAGAAGGTCTGAAATATGCAAGTGTCCTTTTCATGCCCTGTACAGAGTAAGCCATCACAACACAGTTATCTACATACTGAAGGTCATAGATATCCATGGTGGTGAGTTTTGGTTTTCCCCAGAAGAGACTGAGTTTGAAGAGTTCCCAATCCAGGTGATACTGATGCAGACACTGAGTTGTAAGTCATAAAGTCAATGCTGATGCTTAGACAGATAATAAACAAGGTGGGGGAGATTTCACAACCTTGTTTGATCATGGTCTCAATGGAAGAGGTGTCAGTTTCGGATCTCCACTTAGGACAATGCTGGTCAAGTTAACATACCAGAATCTCAGGATAGTGACAAGCATCAATGGGCTACTAAAGCATTTATGGATGTTGCATAAGACTTCATAATTTTGAGAACCAATTCCCTCAGTCAGGTTAAAGAAGGTAAGAAACATTTCTAAATTTTTCTCCCAACATTTTTTCTGAATCTGCCTGTCACTGAAGACCGTGCTGGTCTGTGGCCAGGGAAAGTGACACTGGGATTCTGGGATGACATGACAAGGTGAAGCCAGTTCAAAGATATACGGACCATTACCCTACCCCACAATTAAAGGGAGGGAGATTCCTCTATAATTTCCACAATTAAATTTATCCTTGTTCTCCTCAATAGTCATGATGGTCACTTTCTTGAAATCCCAGGAATGTCCCTTTTGTCCCAAGTGTAGAAGATGAGCTAATGGAGTTACCATGTGAGCTGCTGGGATGGTGCGCTTCAGTGGATGTGCTATTGGGCCCCAAGCTTTGTTGATTTTCATTTGATGGACAGTGTGCATAACCTCGGAGATGGTGCTGGATGTCCAGAAGAATCCTGCAGAGGTTTTGTGATATTACTTCAAGGCTCTCCTCTGGTACTGATTTTGGAGGAGTTTGAAGAGCTTCTTCCAGTGTTGAATAATGGTGTAATTGTCCTTGAGGAGCCAAGAGTTATCCTATGATTGGAGATCTTTTTATTCTGTAGAATACAATTCACTGCATACTGCCTGGATCTCATGCACCTTTTCTATCCATCAATTGGGTCCTTGGATCTCAGCCTTCAGTTACTGATAGATTGCCATCATTCACCACATTTGGGTGGCATTGCCAGATTATTAAAGGTGCTCACTTCTGCTTGAGGAGTTTATGGATTTGGGTGTCATTCGCAATAAACAAGTCCTGGTTCAATCATGGACCAAACACATTCACTTGTTTACAGGTGTCTCAGATGGTGAACTTAAATTGATCCAAGTATGCCTCAATGGAGATGGTATCAATGTGGACACTACTGTAGCATTCTAGATCTTCAGCTGCTTCATTAATGATCTTGCTTCAATCATAAGAGCAGAATGAAAGACCCTCCCATCCTGGTTATGCTCTGTTCTAGCCTCTTTCGTTGGCAGAAGATATAAAACTTTGAATACCTGCACAAACTGTTTCAAGAACAGCTTCTTCTCCACTGTTATCAGATTTTTGAACAAACCTCTCAAATGTTAGTTCTGATCTCTCTCTATCAGTGTCTGTAACACTATATTCTGCACTCTATTCTGTTACCCTTGTGCACTTTGTATGGTAAGATCTTCCTGAATAGCACCCAAAACAACACTTTCCACTGTATCTTGTTACTTGTGACAACAATAAATCAATCAAATAGAAATATATACTGAGTATTGCTCAATGGTCATTGGCAGTTGTGATTTCTCAGTGATTGAAGCAATCCATGTCCATGTGAGCAAGATCTGGATGACATTCCTGAAGAAGGGCTTATGCCCAAAACATCGATTCTCCTGTTCCCTGGATGCTGCCTGACCTGCTGCGCTTTTCCAGCAACACATTTTCAGCTCTGGATGACATCCAGGCTTGGGTTGATAAGGGTTGAGTAACATCTATGTTACAAATGCCAGGCAATGATCATTTTGAATAAGGGAGAATTTAATCCTTCTCTGATATTCAAATACATTAGTGTTGCTTAATCCCCTGCAATCTACATCCTGGGGGTTACTGTTGACCAGAAGTTAAACTGAGATGGAAATGTGTTGCTGGAAAAGCGCAGCAGGTCAGGCAGCATCTAGGGAACAGGAGAATCGACGTTTCGGGCATTAGCCCGAAACGTCGATTCTCCTGTTCCCTAGATGCTGCCTGACCTGCTGCGCTTTTCCAGCAACACATTTCCATCTCTGATCTCCAGCATCTGCAGACCTCACTTTCTCCTCAAAAGTTAAACTGGTCCAGCCAATACTGCAGTTACAAGAACAGATCATTGACTAGGAATTCTGCAGTGAGTGACTAACCTCCTGACTCACCAAAGCTTGTCCACTATCTAAAAGACATAAGTCAGGAATGTGATAGAAATCCCTCCACTGACCAGCTCCAAAGGTACTCATGAAGTTCAACACTATCGAGAACAGAGGGGCTTCCTTTATTGGGAGTCCGACCACCACCTTCAACATTCACTCCTTCCACCACCGACACACAGTGACAGAAGTGAGTACCATCGACAAGATGCACTGCTCAACTCAGCAGGGCTTTTTTTGACAGCATCTATGGGTTCTAGCACCTGAAGGAATAAGGGCAACAGATGCAAGGGAACACCACTAGCAGCATAATTTGATTAGATTAGATTTCCTACAGTATGGAAACAGGCCCTTTGGCCCAGCAAGTCCACACTGACCCTCCGAAGAATAACCCACCCAGACCCATTCCCCAACCCTATATTAACCCCTAACACCATGGGCAATTTAGCATGGCCAAGTCATTTGACCTGCACATCTTTGGATTGTGAGAGGAAACTGAAACACCTGGAGGAAACCCATGCAGACACGGGGAGAATGTGCAAATTCCACACAGACAGTCGTCCGTGGCTGGAATTGAACCCAGATCCCTAGTGCTGTAAGGCAGCAGTGCTAACCACTGAGCCACTATGCCACCCTAAATTATTTTAAATAAATGCATGTTCTCCTCCAGCCACCCACCATCCAATCTTTGGACTTTATTGCTGTGGCTGATTCCAATCCTGCAACTCCTTTCCACTCTGGGTGTATCCAAGATGTACGAAGGGCTGGACATTATGGACCAGTAATTGTGGCCCAGAGATCGATGGGGCCCACTGTGCTTGAAGTGGGGGTGGAGCCAATGTGCTCATATCAGGGCTGATTTCTTCTGTCCCTTGGGTGTACCTACTGTAGCAATTTAAGAAGACAATCACCATAAATCTTCACTCCATCAATCACCATCAGAACCTTCTAAGTGACAATTAGAGATGGACAATAAGTATTGACCTAGTTGATGTCCTCATCCAATGAATGGATTATAAAACTGGTGCCTGCCTATTCTTTTATACGTTTGATTTCTATACATTATCTTGCCACTGTCCTGCTCACTAAGGTACAATTGGTTTCAGAGAGGCTTTTTTTTTAATAAGGATTTTTCAATGGCATTCAATGACCTTTATGGGACAATGTTTGTTGCTGCTAATGTTATAACACTTATTTTAAAATATGCTGTAATGATCAGCCAATCAGATGACCCATTTAGCCGCCACAGCGACTCCTTCTAATCACAGAGGATTTGATCTTTAAATCCTTTCCAATGACAGCAATCAGTTTAACAGCAGGGGGAACATGCTTCTATTGTGTAATATTATTGATCGTTACTGCTGCAGTTCAAAAGAATACAATACCTATTAGGTTGAGTAAATAACCAGTGAAAACTAGTTCCTCATTGGAAGCCAAGATAGACAGTGGTGCTTTGGACAAATGAAGCAAATAGTGAAACATGACAGCTTGGAATGCAGCTGGTAAAGTCATGTTTTAAATTCTGGGAAGCACTGTGGAGTTTACACTAGTCTTGAGTGTAAACAGTTTCTCAGTGTATGCAGCTCTAACAAGACTAAACTGTTAAAACAAATGGATGTGGCACACCATTTTGGTCCAAATTGCTGATTACCGTAAAATGAACTTGCCTAGCACACAAAAGAAAAAAAGGATGGGGAGCATTTTAAAATTGAGCAAATGAGGTTGAAAGGTTTGATGAAAAGGGAGGAAATGGAATATGAGAGTAAAATTGCATATTGTTATTCATGAAATGGGTGTGGGAGCCAAATACTTATTCCAAATAATGTTGATGATAGGTGGGATCTTGGTGGGATTGCGCGTTATCAGGAGGATGCAAGGATCTGTAAAATGATTTAGACAAGTTGATTGAGTGGGTAAATACATGGCAGGTGGGATACAATGTGGCTGAATGTGAATGTATACACTTTGTGTGAAAAACTGGAAAGAAAATCTGTTACTTAAATGACAATATATCAGGAAGTGTGGATGTTCAAAAGGATCTAGGTGTCCCACTCAGTGAAAGCCAACAAACAGGTACAGAATACAATTAAGAAGATAAGTGTTCTATTGGAAGATGATTTGAGCTCAGAAGCAGGAATGTCTTATTACAGTTATATATGGCCTTGGTGCAACCACAACTGGAACATTGCATGCAGTTTTAGATATCCGACCCAAGAAAGGATATACTTGCCAGAGCGGGAATGCAGTAAAGGTTTACTAGGCTAACACTGGAGATGGCAGAACTGTCCTCTGAGGAGAGATTGGTTAAACTGGGCCAGAATTCACGTGCATTTAGAAGGAGCAGAGGGGATCTGACTGAAATATACAATATTCTGACACATGTGGACTATCTAGATACACGGAGAATGTTTTCCTGTTGGAGAGTGTAGAACTAGGGGACACGATCTCATGTGCATAATAGATTATTTCAGATTGAGAAAGGGTAATGAACCTATGGAATTCTCAACACAGAAGGCTGTGAAACCAAGTAACTGAATATATCCAAGAATGAGATAGATACATTTCTGGAAATTAAAATTGTCGAGGTGAATGGGGAGAAAATGGGAATATGGCATTGAGGTAGTGGATTAGCCATGATCATATTGAATGACAGAACAAGCTAGAAGGGCTAAAGGCCTACTCTTGCTCCTAGTTTCTATATTTCTATGTGACAATTCACAAACCTGCAGGTTTAATGCTGGGGTGGAATCTGCTGGATTTACAGGATGCAAGGAGGAAGGCAGAATGTCTGGAACATAAGATGATAGTCAACTCCTTTCACTGATGCAAGAACCAGTCAGGCAAGTCTATGTAAGTCTTCCCTACCCCAAGATTTGTAAGGGTGGTCAATCACTTAATGGCCCACTTAGCTGCAATTTCCTCTACTGGAGCAATACAAAGACGGCTCTCTGACTGGTGAGCCAATTGGCAGGCAGGGTGAAGAGGGTGACCAAGACAATGGAGGCCATCCTCTGAGGAGTCAGCATGGCTCTTTCACCATCTTTTCAGTAACTGAACGAGACACTCATCATAATGATCCTGCCCCTTGCACCGCCTTTGAACTGAAGTTATAGACCATACTGGTTGTCTAGTCACACATTGCAGCATAGTTCAAAGGGAAGCGATTGCAGGAGCTTGGATCATGAGTTAGAAATCTTTGGTGGGGAAGACTCACTGGAGGAAGAATGGCTGCATTTACAGAGGCAAAGAATGTCATTTTGCTGCCTCTTGCCTGAAGATTGTGTTGCTTTTGCTGGCCTTGTGTCCTTGTTATTCCTAGCTTTGACTAAGGAAAACTCTGAATAAAATGTCCATGAACCAGCAATCTCACTTTTCTCCTCAAACTTACAAAATGACACCTTCTTTTTATGCAAAGCCCTCAGAGAATTTACAGAATAACTGTTGCTGAAGTTTTAGTGAGTCTTGACAAGGCATCCCAGAATATATTTTACACACCAAGCAACAGTGACCATAAAATGACAAATATCCCTTCAGGTTCGGCTTAAAATGGCACAGAATTCTGAGAGTTTTTTTGATCTCTTTTATAAAAGGGCAAACTCTTATTTTTAAATGGCGATCCCAAAGTTTCTCCAGAAGAGGAAACATTCGCCCACTTAAGACCCCTCAGGGTTTTACATGTTTCAATTACGCGATCTCTTACTGTTCTAAACTCCAGTAGATGTAAGCCTTTCCTGTCCAAACTTTTCTCAAAAGATAATCCATACATTCAAATTAAACCTTCTCTGAACTGTTCCAATGCATTTGCATTCTTCCTTAAATAGGTGAGCAATATTGTACACAGTATTCCAGATCTGGTGACACAAATGCTTCGTATAACTGAAGTGTATTCGTTCTACTGTGTTAAAAATCACACAACACCAGGTTATAGTCCAACAGGTTTAATTGGAAGCACACTAGCTTTCGGAGCGACGCTCCTTCATCAGGTGATTGTCAAGCATCGCTCCGAAAGCTAGTGTGCTTCCAATTAAACCTGTTGGACTATAACATGGTGTTGTGTGATTTTTAACTTTGTACACCCCAGTCCAACACCGGCATCTCCGAATAAATCGTTCTACTGTAGTCTTCATTTTCTCTCAAATAAACAATAATATTCTGTTACCTTTAATGAAGACTTGTTAAATCTGCAAACTTGAAATTCATGCACTCGGACACCCAATTCCCTCCACATCTCAGAGTTCTGCAATCTCTCACCACTTTGATATGTTTGCATGTTGATTTTCCCTGTCAAGGTGACAAAAAGGGAGGAAGAAGATTGAAAGGCAGTGGTGATAGTAGATTCCTTAGTTAGGGGAACAGGCAGTGAAATCTGTGGCTATCGCAGTCACATAGTTTGACTCCAGAATGGTTTGTTATCTCTGCAGTGTCAGGGATGTCACAGAATGTCTGCAATACATTCTTCTCAGGCAAGGGTCATAGTACATATTGGTATAAATGACAGAGGTAGGAACAGGGCTGTGGTTTTGCAATCGGAATTTAGGGAGCTAGGTAGAAAATTATTAAGCAGGATTTCTCAAGTCGTCACTGTCAGCTGCTTCCATGTCATGTGCAAGTGAGTACAGAAATAGAATGACAGGACAAGTGAATGCATGGCCTGAAAGGTGATGCAGGAGGGAATGCTTTAGATTCCTGCATCACTGAGGCTGGCTCAGGGGACATGGCATCTGTACAAGTCAGACAGGTTGCATCTAAACAGAGCCAGAACTGATCTCCTCAGCAGTTTTGCTAATGGTGTTGAGGAGAGTTTAACATAATTTAGCAGAGATGTGGAAATCAGGAGAGGATTTTAGAAGGTAATACCAAGGTGCACAAAGTGCTGGAAGAGGCAGATAGTACTGAAATTTTAAATTGTAAGCTAACAGTTAGAGTTGGAAGAAGGGAGAATTAAATTTAATCTAAACCAGGGTTACACTGGATTTGTGTGAGTGCATGGGCAGTTAATAAGATTGTTGAATTTCAAGCATGGATTGTTATGTGGGATTACAACATTGTGGTGATGACAGAGGCCTGGCCCAATGTGGAGCAGTTATGAGGGCTAAATACTCCTCAATACAGGCTGTTCAGAACAGATGGGGAAGGAGAAGCTGGAGGCATTTCATTTAAGGAGAGCATTGCTGTACTGGAGACTGAGAACATTTCAAATAATTCAAAAACAAAGTCAGTTTGGACAGAACTAAAGAATAATTACATTATTGAGTGCAATACATAAATCGCCAGATAATGGGAAGGATAAAGAGGAAGAAATCTGTAAGAACATTATAGAGAGGTATAAACATCATTGAGTTGTAATGTGGAGGGACTTAATTGCTTGTATGCAGACCAGGACAGTGATAGTGTAAGTGGCAACAAGAGACAGGTGTTCATAGTCTGTGCTCAGGAGAATTTCCTCCAGCAGTTTACAATCCAGTGAAACAAGAAAGAAGGCACTACTAGTCCTGGTGTTTTAGCCTTAGGGGTATGTTTATGGTGGAGTTATCCAGAGGTCAACATTGAAGCGATCGCTTTTCTTCATTTTTATGAATTATATAGATTTTGGTGTGTAAGGAACAAATTCAAGGTTGTAGTGTTTGTTAGATTAGGTTCCTTACAGTGTGGAAACAGGCCCTTCGACCCTAACAGTCCGCACCGACCATCCGAAACGTAACCCACCCAAGCCCATCTCCCTCTGACTAATGCACCTGACACTATGGGCAATTTAGCATGGCCAATTCACCTGACCTGGACATCTTTGGATTGTGGGAGGAAACTGGAGCACCCAGAGGAAACCCACGCAGACACGGGGAGAACATGCAAACTCCACACAGACAGTCACCCAAGGCTGGAATCGAACCTGGGACCCTGTGCTGTGAGGTAGCAGTGCTAACCACTGAGCCACCGTGCCTGTTCATTGAATTCAGCATAGAGAAGTGTGAGGCGAAACACTATGATCCAAAGTACATGGGGAGACAGTATAAATGAAGGGTACAATTCACAAGGGTGTGCAGGAGCAGGGAGACTTCGGTGTTTATATACATATAAGTCATTAAAGGTGGCAGGGCATGTAAAGCAAACTGTTAATAAATGGTAGGCTATTCTAGATTTCATTAATGGGAGCATAAAGTACAAGAGCAGGGAGGTTATGATGAACTTATACAAGGCAGACTTCAGCTGGATGTTATTTTGATTCACTCATGGAATATGAATGTTGCTGGTTGGGCTAGCATTTATCACCTGTCCCTAATTGCCCCTGAGAAAATGATGGTAGGGGGCCTTGTTTAATCTCTGCAATTCATTTGATATAGTTACTGATACAACGCTGTTAAGGAGGAAGTGCCAGGGTTTTGATCGAGGGATACTAAAAGAATGGCAATATTTTTCAACATCCGGATGTTGAGTTGTTTGGAAAGGAACTTGAAGGTGGTGGGATTGCCATGTATTTGCTACTTTTGTCTTTCTGGATGATAGCTGTGTGTTTGAAAGGTGCAGTCCAAGGAGCCCAGGTGAACTTCAGCAATGCTTGGAGATAGGATACATTGCTGCTTCTGAGTAACAGTGGTGGCAATTTGTACAATTCTGGGTGTCACACTACTAGTCGCTGTAAATGCATTGGAAAGAATGCAGAAAACGTTCATGAGAATTGTTCCAAGAATGAGGCACCTCATTAGGAAAAGATTGGAAATGTTGGAACTATTTTCCTTGGATAGGAGAAGACAAATAAAAGAGTTTGTAAAAGTTTTCAAAATGTTGAGTGGTCCATTTAGAGTGTTCAGTGAGAAATTGTTCCCATTTTTAAATGGTTCAAGATCTGGAAGGCATAGATTAGACTGTTTTGCAAGAGAAGCAAATGAACATGAGAAAAATATATTTCACACATTGAGTAGCTAGTGCCTGGAAGTGTGATGGTTGCAGGTTCAATTGAAGTATCCAAGAAGACATTGTTGCTGATTAAATAATCATCCAATGTGCAGTGTTATTGGGAAAAGGCAAGAGACTGAAACATATGTTCAGAGAGCCAAGGCAGACGCAATGGGACAAATGAGCTCTTCTGCACCGTAATAATTCTGCAGGTCTGTGGATAATTTCATATTTCTCTACATTATGCTAATTTCTGGAATTTTCTCTACTCACTTGACTTTTCTTTATCTTTTTGTAGCCAACTTGGAGTCGTAGAGTCATAGAGATGTACAGCATGGAAACAGACTCTCCGGTCCAACCCGTCCATGCCGACCAGATATCCCAACCCAATCTAGTCCCACCTGCCAGCACCCGGCCCATATACCTCCAAACCCTTCCTATTCATATACCCATCCAAATACTTCTTAAATGTTGCAAGTGTACCAGCCTCCAACACATCCTCTGGCAGCTCATTCCATACATGTACCACACTCTGTGTGAAAAAGTTGCCCCTTAGGTCTCTTTTATATCTTTCCCTTCTCACCCAAAACCTATGCCCTCTAGTTCTGGACTCCCCGACCCCAGGGAAAAGACTTTGCCTATTTATCCTATCCATGTCCATCATAATTTTGTAACCCTCTATAAGGTCACCTCTCAGCCTCTGACGCTCCAGTGAAAACAGCCCCAGCCTGTTCAGTCTCTCCCTGTAGCTCAAAACCCTCCAACCCTGGCAACATCCTTGTAAGTCTTTTCTGAACCCTTTCAAGTTTCACAATATCTTTCCGATAGGAAGGAGACCAGAATTGCACACAATATTCTAACAGTGGCCTAACCAATGTCCTGTACAGCCGCAACATGACCTCCCAACTCCTGTACTCAATACTCTGACCAATAAAAAAAAGCATACCAAACGCCTTCTTCACTATCCTATCTACCTGTGACTCCACTTTCAAGGAGCAATGAACCTGCACTCCAAGGTCTCTTCGTTCAGCTACACTCCCTAGGACCTTACCATTAAGTGTATAAGTCCTGCTAAGATTTGCTTTCCCAAAATGCAGCACCTCACATTTATCTGAATTAAACTCCATCTGCCACTTCTCAGCCCATTGGCCCATCTGGTCCAGATCCTGTTGTAATCTGAGGAAACCTTCTTCATTGTCCACCACACCTCCAATTTTGGTGTCATCTGCAAACTTACTAACTGTACCTCTTATGCTCGCATCCAAATCATTTATGTAAATGACAAAAAGTAGAGGGCCCAGCACCGATCTTTGTGGCACTCCACTGGTCACAGGCCTCCAGTCCAGAAAACAACCCTCTTCTACCTTTGAGCCAGTTGTGTATCCAAATGGCTACTTCTCCCTGTATTCCATGAGATCTAACCTTGCTAACCAGTCTCCCATGGGGAACCTTGTTGAACGCCTTACTGAAGTCCATATAGATCACATCTACTGCTCTTCCCTCACCAATCTTCTTTGTTAATTCTTCAAAAAACCCAATCAAATTTGTGAAACATGATTTCCCACGCACAAAGCCATGTTGACTATCCCGAATCAGTCTTTGCCTTTCCAAATACATGTACATCCTGTCCCTTAGGATTCTCTCCAACAACTTGCCCACCACCGACGTCAGGCTCACCTGTCTATAGTTCCCTGGCTTGTCTTTATCGCCCTTCTTAAACAGTGGCACCACGTTTGCCAACCTCCACTCTTCTGGCACCTCACCTATGACTATCGATGATACAAATATCTCAGCAAGAGGCCCAGCAATCACTTCTCTAGCTTCCCACAGAGTTCTCGGGTACACCTGATCAGGTCCTGGGGATTTATCCACTTTTAACCGTTTCCACATATCCAGTACTTCCTCCTCTGTAATCTGGACATTTTGCAAGATGTCACCATCTATTTCCCTACAGTCTATATCTTCCATATCCTTTTCCAAGAAAATACTGATGCAAAACATTCATTTAGTATCTCCCCCATTTTCTGTGCCTCCACGCAAAGGTTGCCTTGCTGGTCTTTGAGGGGCCCTATTCTCTCCCTAGTTACTCTTTTGTCATTAATATATTTGTAAAAACCCTTTGGATTCTCATTAATTCTATTTGCCAAAGCTATCTCATGTCCCCTTTTTGCCCTCCTGATTTCCCTTTTAAGCATACTCTTGCTTTCTTTATACTCTTCTAAGGATTCACTTGATCTATCCTATCTATACCTGACATATGCTTCCTTCTTTTTCTTAACCAAACCTCAATTTCTTTAGTTATCCAGCATTCCCTATACCTACCAGCCTTCCCTTTTACCCTGACAGGAATATACTTTCTCTGGATTCTTGTTATCTCATTTCTGAAGGCTTCCCATTTTCCAGCCATCCCTTTACCTGCGAACATCTGCCTCCAATCAGCTTTCGAAAGTTCTTGCCTAATACCGTCAAAATTGGCCTTTCTCCAAATTAGAGCTTCAACTTTTAGATCTGGTCCATCCTTTTCCATCATTATTTTAAAGTGAATAGAATTATGGTCGCTGGCCTCAAAGTGCTCCACCAAGTGGGCGGCACGGTGGCACAGTGGTTAGCACTGCTGCCTCACAGCGCCAGGGACCCGGGTTCAATTCCCGCCTCAGGCGACTGATTGTGTGGAGTTTGCACGTTCTCCCCGTGTCTGCGTGGGTTTCCTCCGGGTGCTCCGGTTTCCTCCCACAGTCCAAAGATGTGCAGCTCAGGTGAATTGGCCATGCTAAATTGCCCATAGTGTTGGGTAAGGGGTAAACGTAGGAGTATGGTTGGGTTGTGCTTCGGCGGGGCGGTGTGGACTTGTTGGGCCGAAGGGCCTGTTTCCACACTGTAATATAATCTACAATCTAATCACTGACACCTCACTTGAGTAGGTCAAGTTTTGCACCTTCTCTCGTAGGTACATCCACATCCTGAATCAGAAAATTGTCTTGTACACACTTAAGAAATTCCTCTCCATCTAAACCTTTAGCACTATGGCAGTCTCAGTCGATGTTTAGAAAGTTAAAATCCCCTACCATAACCACCTTATTATTCTTACAGATAGCTGAGATCTCCTTACAAGTTTGTTTCTCAATTTCCCTCTGACTATTAGGGGGTCGATAATACAATCCCAAAAAGGTGATTATCCCTTTCTTATTTCTCAGTTCCACCCAAATAACTTCCCTGGATGTATTTCTGGGAATATCCTCCCTCAGCACAGCTATAATGCTATCCCTTATCAAAAATGCCACTCCCCTCCTCTCTTGCCTCCCTTTCTATCCTTCCTGTGCCATTTGTATCCTGGAACATTAAGCTGCCAGTCCTGCCCATCCCTGAGCCATGTTTCTGTAATTGCTATGATATCCCAGTCCCATGTTCCTAACCATGCCCTGAGTTTGTTTGCCTTCCCTGTTAGGCCCCTTGCATTGAAATAAATGCAGTTTAATTTATTAGTCCTACCTTGTCCCTGCCTGCCCTGACTATTTGACTCATTTCTGTTCTCAGCTGTACCCGTCTCAGATTGATCTCTTTCCTCACTATCTCCCTGGGTTCCACCCCCTCCATCTTACAAGTTTAAATCCTCCCAAGCAGTTCTAGCAAATTTTCCTGCCACTATATTAGTCCCCTTCCAATTTAGGTGCAATCCGTCCTTCTTGTACAGCTCACTTCTACCCCAAAAGAGATCCAATGATCCAAAAATGCGAATCCTTCTCCCATACACCAGCTCCTCAGTCATGCATTCATCTGCTCTATCCTCCTGTTCCTGCCCTTACCAGCTCGTAGCACTGGGAGTAATCCAGATATTACTACCCTTGAGGACCTCCTTTTTAAATTTCTGCCTAACTCTCTGTAATCTCCCTTCCGAGTCTCAACCTTTTCCCTTCCAATGTCATTGGTTCCAATGTGGACAATGACCTCTGCTGGCCCCTTTCCCCGTGAGAACATTCTGCACCCTCTCTGAGACATCCTTGATCCTGGCACCAGGGAAATAACACACTATTCTGCTTTTTCTCTGCTGGCCACAGAAACGTCTGTCTGTACCTCGGACTACAGAATCCCCTAACACAATTAATCTCTTGGAAGCCGACGTACCCCTCGTTGCATTAGAGCTAGTCTCAATACCAGAAACCTGGCTGTTCGTGCTATGTTCCCTGAGAATCCATCACCCCATTTTCCAAAACAGCATACCTGTTTGAAATGGGTATATCCACAAAAGTCTCCTGCTCTAGGTGCTGACTTCTCTCACCATTCCTAAAGTTAACCCATCTATGTGATTGTATCCGAGACTTTCCCCCCTTCCCATAACTGCCATCCATCACATACTGTTGCTGTTGCAAATTCCTCATCGCTTCTCTCGTATGTCCTTTTCACAATTCTTGTGCTAACCTATCTCTGGGTCATCAACAAGTTTATCAACCATGCCTTTGGTTCCCTTCATCAAAACCATTTATGTTTACACTGTAAAATATTGAGGCCCCGTTGTGGATTCCTGTGGCACATCACTCATTACATCTACCAGCGGAAAATGACCCACCTATGTCTACTCTCTGTTTCTAATCTACTCCCTGTTCATCAATTTTCTGTCCAACTCATATTTTACGCCCTACATCGTGAGCTTTAATTGACCTACATAACCATGGTTGTATCATCTTATCAAATCCCCTGAAAAATAACAACTCCATGTTCCCCTTTCTCTACAGGACATGTTACTTCCTCAAGAACTTCAATAACATGATTAAATATGATCTCCCTTTCACAAAATCATATTAACTGCCTTTGATTTCCTTGATTTTTTTAATGTATCCTGCTTTGATGTCTTTCATAATAAAGTTAATTATCACACAACACTAAGTAATAGTCCAGCAGGATTATTTGAAAATACTTTACTTACTGTTGGAATACCACCTGTTGTGTGATTTTTAACTCTGTCTATCTCAGTCCAATATCGGTGGCTCCACATCATGGCTTTCATAATAAATCCAAAGATCTTCCGATGACAAATGTGAAGATAACCAAACTGAAGTTTCCTTCTTTCTGTCTCCCATTCTTTTTGAATAGAGCAGTTTCACGTTCGATTTTACAATCTAATAGAATGTTGCATAAATCTAGACAACTTTACAATGAGGGGATTAATTAATCCAGTCTCATTTCATTATACCAGCTCTGTTTTAGCCTACTAACTGAATAACCCAGAAAGAAGCTGTTCTAAGAAAACATTCTGAAAATCTATGAATTCTTCATCTCGGCTATTTTTGTCCATCTGATCTTTCCAATCTACATAGATTAATATCAACCATGATGAAGACTGAGAAGCTTATAATATTGTCTCCTTTATACCTTGCTTGACTAAATAGTTATGATCAGAAGGCCTATAAATCATTCACATATTTGACTTCTTGCCTTTATGATTTCTCATTGTGACTAAATTTCATTCTAGGCCTTATTAATCGGAACATGGGTCATCTTTCTCTATTGTGTTGATACCGGCATTAAATAACAGAGCCACATCTCCATTTTTTCTAACTTCCTGTCCTTCCAAAATGTCATGTTCCCTTCAATATTCAGGTCACAATTTAGTCATTATTCTAATTTTTTAGTCAGCTTTGGACATTCAGGATGAGCACTCACATCTGGAATGAGGAACAGCTCGAGTGAGTATAGTGTCCAGGCACTTTGGAAACAGGCAAAGGGATAGATAATTGTGAGCCAAGGAGAAAGAAAATCTGATAACAGGGCCATTAGTAGGTGTGATTAAAGCATCCCATATGATGATGGGGCCAGGGGTGTGGGGGTGGGTAAAGGACATGGGAGGTGGTGTTCAAAATTATTGAACTCAATATTGAGTCCAGAAGGCTGTAGAGTTCCCAAGCGGAAAATGAGATGCTGCTCTTCTAGCTTGCTCTGAGCCTTGCTGTGGCACTGCAGCAGGCCTAAGACTGAGATGTTGGCCAGGGAACACAGCAGTGTGTTAAAGTGGTGGGTAACTGGAAGCTCAGGTCATTTTTCTGGACAGAACATCAATGCTCTGTCCAGAAAGCACTCTCCCAGTCTGCTTTTTGGCTCCCGAATTTAGAGGAGACCACATGGTGAGCAATGAATACAGGACACTACATCCTGGGGTGACACGGTAGCTCAGTGGATAACACTGCTGCCTCACCGCACCAGGCACCTGGGTTCGATTCCAGCCACCAGCATATGCTCACCGTGTCTGCATGATTTTTCTCTGGGTGCTCCCGTTCCCTAAACAGTCCAAAGACGTGCAGGTTAGGTGAATTGGCCATGCTAAATGGCCCAAAGTGTTCAGGGATGTGTAGGTTAGCTGCATTAGGCAGAGATAATTATCGGATAATCGGGTAGGGGAATGGACCCTCCTCTTTAGAGGGTCGGTGTGGACCTGTTTGGCCAAAGGGTCTGTTTCCACACTGTAGGGATTCTATGATTCTACATTGAGTGAAGTGAAGGTAAAGGGCTGCTTCACTTGGAAGCTGTGTCTGGAGCTTTAGGTAGTGAGAAGGAATGAAGTAAATGGTCAGGTGTTATACTTTCTGTGGTTGCATCGGAAGGTGCCATGAGGCTTGGGTAGATCTTGGGATTGGAGGAGGAATGTACCATGGTGCCCCCATGCTGATAAGGGAGGGGAGGGGATGGGAAACAGTGCCTGGTGGTGGTATCCCACTGGAGATGGAGGAATTAGTGACTTATGATCCTTTGGATGTGGAGACCGGTGGGGTGATAAATGAGGGGCAGGGGGACCCTATTGGTGTGGGTGTTCCCTCTCTCTGAGCTTCACCTGCATCTATTTTTCACTCCTTTATCTCTTCCCCACCTCTAATCTTCAGTACATATATCACTTTTCTATGTCACAATCAGTTCTGAAGAATGGTCACTGGACTCGAAACATTAATGCTGATTTTTCTCCACAGACACTGCCAGATCTGCTGAGATTTTACAGCTGTTTCTGCTTTTTGTTTCAGATTTCCAGCATCCACACTTCTTGTTTTTTATAGCTGGGTGAACTTTATGTCTAAACTTTGTCGGTCCCCATCGGTTCCATGTTGGCAAAATATACAGAAACATTTTTTAAAAATAAATTTCAATCTGACAGATTGCTGTTTAAGAAAAGTATAAAATTAGCAATTCAACAGCTCCAATTAAGATGTTTGTCTTTAATCTTCTGCTCTTAAGCCTCCTGCTGTGACAAATAAACAGCAAACATGACAAAAATGATGTCAAGTAAATTAAAAGCTTCAATAATCAACTTTTGTAAAAACCATAATTATAAATTAAAAAGTGTGTTTTGACTTACAAAGGAGCTCTGCTGGTACCTAACGTTTGTGACTGTAATATTAAATTGTAGGGTATCTTGACTGTTAAAGTAATCTTTGCCCCTGTTTGAGCATATTCTCCAACATAAGTAGGGTTGCTAAGTTACTATGAACATCTCCCACTGTTCCACACAATGCCATCCTGGTTGGAGCTCTAGAATCTATAGAGATTTGTTATTCTCATCTGACGCTTCCTACCACTATTGCTAAAATCGACAACCGTCATTTGCCTGCACCTCTAATTTTAAAAAGATATCCTAAGACCATAAGACCACAAGACATAGGAGTGGAAGTAAGGCCATTTGGCCCATCGAGTCCATTCTGCCATTTAATCATGGCTGATGGGCACTTCAACTCCACTTACCCGCATTCTCCCCGTAGCCCTTAATTCCTTGTGACATCAAGAATTTATCAATCTCTGCCTTGAAGACATTTAGCGTCCCGGCCTCCACTGCACTCCGTGGCAATGAATTCCACAGGCCTATTACTCTCTGGCTGAAGAAATGTCTCCACATTTCTGTTCTGAATTGATCCCCTCTACTTTTAAGGCTGTGCCCACGGGTCCTAGTCTCCCCACATAACGGAAACAATTTCTTAGCGTTCACCCTTTCCAAGCCATGTATTATCTTGTAAGTTTCTACTAGATCTCCCCTTAACCTTCTAAACTCCAATGAGTACAATCCCAGGATCCTCAGCCATTCCTCGTATGTTATACTTACCATTCCAGGGATCATCCGTGTGAATCTCCGCTGGACACACTCCAGTGCCAGTATGTCCCTCCTGAGGTGTGGGGCCCAAAACTGGACACAGTACTCCAAATGGGGCCTAACCAGAGCTTTATAAAGTCTCAGTAGCACATCGCTGCTTTTATATTCCAACCCTCTTGAGATAAATGACAACATTGCATTCGCTTTCTTAATCACGGATTCAACCTGCATGTTTACCTTAAGAGAATCCTCGACTAGCACTCCCAGATCCCTTTGTACTTTGGCTTTATGAATTTTCTCACCGTTTAGAAAGTAGCCCATGCTTGTATTCTTTTTTCCAAAGTGCAAGACCTCGCATTTGCTCACATTGAATTTCATCAGCCATTTCCTGGACCACTCTCCCAAACTGTCTAGATCCTTCTGCAGCCTCCCCACTTCCTCAGTACTACCTGCCTGTCCACCTAACTTTGTATCATCGGCAAACTTCGCTAGAATGCCCCCAGTCCCTTCATCCAGATCATTAATATATAACGTGAACAGCTGCAGCCCCAACACTGAACCCTGTAGGACACCGCTTGTCACCGGCTCCCATTCCGAAAAATAACCTCTTATCCCAACTCTCTGCCTTCTGTCAGATAGCCAATCCTCAATCCATATCAGTAGCTCACCTCGAACACCATGGGCCCTCACCTTACTCAGCAGCCTCCTGTGTGGCACCTTATCAAAGGCCTTTTGGAAGTCTAGATAGACCACATCTACTAGGTTTCCCTGGTCTAATCTACTTGTCACCTCTTCAAAGAATTCTAACAGGTTTGTCAGGCACGACCTCCCCTTACTAAATCCATGTTGACTTGTTCTAATCCGACCCTGCTCTTCCAAGAATTTAGAAACCTCATTCTTAATGATGGATTCTAGAATTTTACCAACAACCGAGGTTAGGCTAATTGGCCTATCATTTTCCATCTTTTGTCTTGATCCTTTCTTGAACAATGGAGTTACAACAGCGGTCTTCCAATCATCCGAGTCTTTCCCTGACTCCAGTGACTTTTGAAAGATCTCAATGAATGCCTCCGCTATTTCCTCAGCCACCTCCCCCAGAACTCTAGGATGAAGCCCATCGGGGCCAGGAGATTTGTCAATTTTAACACCTTTTAGCTTTTCTAGCACTATCTCTTTTGTAATGGCAACCATACTCAACTCAGCCCCCTGACTCCCTTTAATTGTTGGGATATTACTCATGTCTTCCACTGTGAAGACTGACGCAAAGTACTTATTAAGTTCTCCAGCTATTTCCTTATTTCCCATCACTAGCCTTCCAGCATCAGTTTGAAGTGGCCCAATGTCTACTTTTGTCTGTCGTTTGTTTCTTATGTATTGAAAGAAACTTTTACTATCATTTCTAATATTACTGGCTAGCCTATCTTCATATTTAATCCTCTCCTTCCTTACTTCTCTCTTTGTTATCTTCTCTTTGTTTTTGTAGCCTTCCCAATCTTCTGATTTCCCAGTGCTCTTGGCCACTTTATAGGATCTCTCTTTTTCTTTGATACATTTCCTGACTTCCTTTGTCAGCCATGGCTGTCTAATCCCTCCCCGGATAATCTTTCTTTTCTTGGGGATGAACCTCTGTACTGTGTCCTCAATTATACCTACAAACTCCTGCCATTTTTATTCTACTGTCTTCCCTGCTAGGCTCTGCTTGCAGTCGATTTTCGTCAGTTCCTCTCTCATGCCCTCATAATTACCTTTGTTTTACTGTAACACCATTACATCCGATTTTGCCTTCTCTCTTTCAAACTGCAGACTGAACTCTACCATATTATGATCGCTGCTTCCTAAGTGTTCCCTTACTTTAAGATTTTTTATAAAGTTTGGTTCATTACATAGCACTCGGTCCAGAATAGCCTGCTCCCTTGTGGGCTCCATGACAAGCTGTTCCAAAAAGCCATCCTGTAAGCAGTCCAAGAATTCCTTTTCTTTGGATCCACTGGCAACATTATTTACCCAGTCCACCTGCATATTGAAGTCCCCCATATTCACCGTGACCTTGCCTTTCTGACATGCCTTTTCTATTTCCCGGTACATGTCACGCCCCTGGTCCTGACCACTGTTAGGAGATCTGCACATAACTACCATTATGGTTTTTTTGCCTTTGTGGTTCCTCAATTCCACCCACACAGACTCCACATCATCCGACACTATGTCATTCAGTGCCATAGATTTAATTTTGTTCTTAATTAACAAGGACATCCCGCCCCCTTCTGCCCACTTCCCTGTCTTTTCGATAAGTTGAAAACCCTTGGATGTTTAACTGCCAGTCCTGAACCCCCTGCAACCATGTCTCTGTGATGCCTACCACATCATAATCATTCACGATGATCTGTGCCGTTAGTTCATCTCCTTTGTTACGAATGCTATGAGCATTCAGGTAAAGTGCCTTAATGCTAACATTCTTATCATTAGAGATATTGGAAGTCATAAGATGTCCTAAGTTATCCTTCCTTTTTGTTGCATTCCTAATTTGCCTCAAGGTTGAATTCACCTGCATACATGCTATCCTCCTGCTTATCTTTCCATTTAACTCCATACTCCCTGTCGCTTTCACTTTCCCTTCTCCCCAACTCAGAAGTTTAAAGTCCTACTGACCACCCTATTTATCCTCTTCGCTAGAACATTGGTACCAGATCAGTTCAGGTGGAGACCATCCCAGCGGTACAGATCCCACCCCCCCACCCCCGGTTCCAAAACTGATGCCAATGCCCCATGAAATGGAATCCCTCTTTCCCACACCAATCCCTTAGCCATGTATTTACTTCCCTAATTTTCTTAACCCTATGCCAATTGGCACGTGGCTCGGGCAGTAATCTGGAGATTATGACCCTTCAGGACCTGTACTTCAATTTCCTTCCTAGTGCTTGATAATCCCCAAACAGGTCCTCCACCCTAGCTTTGCCTGTGTTGTTAGTCCCAATGTGGACCACAACAACTGGATCCTCCCCCTCCCGCTCCAATATCCTTTCAAGCCGGACAGAGATGTCCCGTACCCTGGCACTGGGCAGGCAACACACCATGCGAGACTCCCAATCCGGCTTGCATAGGATACTATCTGTCCCCCTAATTATAGAATCCCCTATAACAACTACTTGTCTTTTTGCTCCCCCCTCTTGAATGGCCTTCTGCACCATGGTGCCGTGGTCAGCTGGCTCGTCCTGTCCAGAGCCCTTTTCCTCATCCGTATAGGGAGCAAGAATCTCATACCTGTTGGACAAGGTCAAGGGCTGAGGCTCCTGCACTCCTGAACTCAGGTTCCCCCTACCTGCCTCACTTACAGTCACACTCTGAGGGCCCTGATCACTGACTGAATGTGAATTACTTAATCTCCCAGGTGTGACTGCCTCCTGAAACAAAGCGTCCAGGTAACTCTCCCCCTCCCGGATGCGCCGCAGTGTTTGAAGCTCAGATTCCAGATCATCAACTCTGAGCCGGAGTCCTTCCAGCAACCAACACTTGCTGCAGATGTGGTCACTGCCATTCACAATGGGATCAGCCAGCTCCCACATCATACAGCTACAGCACATCACCTGCCCAGCCATCTCTGCTTAGTTAATTACTTTATTACTTTGTATAGGTTTGAGTTAAAATACTTTCTGATACCTCTCTGCTATAGTCTTTTTCCAAAAACCAATTAATAGATAAACCATAAAAAGTAAATTTTTAACCATTCACCGATAAAGAAATAGAAAATCCTTACCTTAACAAACCAGAGTCCTACTTTTGGTTAGAGGACGGGCGGGCGGGTGTGTGGGAGACACAGCACGTGTAGTGTCTCGGGTTCAGCCACTGCCCAGATATATTACCGGCAGTCCCCTGGTTGTCGCTCCTGCTCTTCCTACTTATTAACTAGGTTAGAGGAGGAGGGCGGGTGGGACACACTACAGTAGTACAGTCTCGGGTTTAGCCACCTTACTGATATATATGGTCACTGCTTTCCTTCCCTGCTGCCCCTTAGGTCCACGTCACTTCCTCTACTGCTCCTGCTCCTTCTCCACCACTGCTCGCACTTAAAATGGCCATTGGAATCGAAGGGTGAGTATTTATACTCACTGTTTACCTTTCCGGCTACCCCTCTGGTCCCCGTCACTTCCTCTGCTTCTCCCGCTCCTTCTGTGAAAGAGAAAAACACCACTGCCCACTACTGGTAAATAATTTTAATAAAAACTGCCTTACCTTATCTGCAGTCTTCCGAGTTCATCCTACCTCTGCTGCTGCTCGCACTTAAAATTTCATCAACATCACCATGAAGAACATCTTCTCCTCCATCAACATCCAAACAACTTGCTTCCCAACTTCCTTCCACAGCTTTATCGTAAGTATGTATAATCTCAAAGCCTGATGGAATCCCACAAAGAGTGCAAAGGCACATATTCAAGGCTCTCACTGGAAACCATATACAGCTGTTTCAAGACCCTGACCATTGATAGAACCTGCTTCCTTCTGAGATGTGCCACCCTTCACCATACAATAATTTTCAGATTAACTTGGGCATGCTCCTTGTGAGGCTTGTAACAGTCTACTTGCATGCGCGGAGATTTCCTAAGATAGTTATTTCCAATTGTTTTAAATCAGAGCTTTGTTCCATCATTGCTTCTGTGACTGGATTCCATGACTTTGGCTCCCTCAAAACCTGATGGAACCTTTACTCCCTTCTACGAGCATTGCTCTAGACCCCAAGCTCTGCAACTCTAAGTCGAAGGCAAAGTACTGTGGACACTGGAAGCCCAAATCAAAAAGGAGAAAGCGATGGAGAAATTCAACAGATCTGGCACCATCTGTGATTGGAGAGAGTTGTTAACTTGAGTCAAATATGACTCTTCTGCGGGACTGAAGCATTGTAGTCAATTCTGAAAATGTGCATTTTTAAAAACAAAACCTATCCGTCTCTGTGACACTATAGGTTTCCTTAGATCATTGCTTAGGAAACACATTCAAAAGTCCATCGTCCATTGCAGGCCAAGATTCCTCCCCTAAGACTCTGTGTTACTTATGTCTTCATATTCATTTTACTCCCTCCTTTGGTATCTTATCATTTCTAGCATTTTCCATGCTCCTGTTCATCCAGCTCTATGAAAACCACATAATCTGCAATCTCTGCCTCCATTGGAGCCCATCAACCTGCAACACTTCTCTCAAGCACTCCCAGATCCTGTTCAATGTTCACATATTCCCTTCAGAACAACTTCACAAGTCTGTGCTTGCTTCCTCACCCCTGCTATGGCCAGCATTTCTTCCCATGTCCAAAAATTCCCTGTCCTGCTAACATGCAGCTAACTATATACAATGGTTCCAGAAATTATGATGATTTCTTACATATTGAAGATGGAAGGACAATTGGAAGGAGCAATTAAAGCAAACAATGTCTTTAGACTTCATAAATAGATTCATAGAATTCAGCAACAAGGAGGCGATGTTGAACTTGGACAAGACACTTGTTGCGCCTCAGTTGGAATATTGTATAAAGTTGTGGGTGCCACGTCATAGGAAAGATGTGAATGCATTGGAGAGAGTACAGAAATGATTTTCAAGAAGTGTTCCAGGTGTGAGGTATTTCAGTTATGATGATAAATTGGAGAAGTTGAGACTGTTCTCCATCGAGAGAAGAAGTTAAGAGAAGATCTGATACAGGTTCTCAAAATCATGAGTGGGCTGGGCAGCGTAGGTGGGGAGAAACTGTCCCTGCTTAGGTAAGAAGGAAAGGACATAGATTCAAAGTGATGTGAAAAGAAGCAAAGGTGATGTAAGAAAAAGTTCTTCACTCAGTGAGTTATTCAGGACAAGAACGCACTACCTGGAGTGTGGTGGAGGCAGGTTTAATTGATGTTGTCAAAAGGACATTGGATGATTTTTAAAATAGAAAGAATGTCAAAGTATGTGGTAAAAGAGATTGGCACTAGGTAACGATGTATATTTGACAAGTTGGTGCAGACATGATGGGCTAAAAGGCACCATTACAAATGTGTAGTTCTGCCATTCTCTATTCTTCAAAACTATTTCCGAGACTTATTTCTTTTCCTTTGACTGCTTCCACTCCAAATTCTTCGGACGACTCTACAATTCATACTGATTCAATTAAATCCTCAAATTCTGCTGGACAGAGTGTGTATAACCAACTCCTTCCTTTGTTCACTTCATCCTAAACTTTGAAGAAAAACTGTGGAAGAAATACATAATTTACTTAATATAGATTGGTAATTAAAACTGTTAACTTACAGTCTTCACCAAGTACTCAAATAATCATGCAGCTGAAGCTATAAATATTATTAACACTTCTAAAATCCATTATCATGTAATTAAACTGCAATGTTGTAGCCATTATAGACACTCAGTTGAGAGATGCTCCAGGGTTTAGAGTGTGATAGAGAGATGTAAAAGAGGTGGGGTGAGTTACATTATGGATTCAGGAGGATGTCACAGTGGCACTGAGAGAGGACATCTTGGAGGGTTCCTCCAGTGAGGCCATATGGATAGAACTCGGGAATAAGAAAGATGCAATCATTATATTGGGGTGACACTGTAGACTTCCCAATAGCTAACTGGTGGGAGAGGAACAGATATGTAAGCAGATCATGATGTAAAAGCAATAAGGCTATTATAATGAGTGTTGTAACTTTCCCAATATTGACTGGGATTCCCTTAGTGCCAGGGGTTTAGTTGTGGCAGATTCTTTTAGGCGCAGGAGGATTTCTAAAAATAACATGTTGATACTTCAACTAGGGAAGGGGCCACACTAGTTGAAAAGTGTGATGCTGGAAAAGCACAGCTGGTCAGGCAGCATCCAAGGAGCTGGACAGTCGACAATTTGGGCTTAAGCACTTCATCAGCAATGTGGAGGAGGAAGGAGGCTGAGAGATAAATAGACGGCCAGGGCTGGGGCTGGGTGGGGGGGGGGATGGTAGCTGGGAAAGCAATACTTGGACGTAGGTGGGGAGTAAGAGTTATTTTTGGTGGGGAGGGTGGAGTGGGTAGGTGGAAAGGAAGATGGACAGGTAGGACAGTTCAATAGGGTGGTGCCAGTTGGAGGGCTGGATCCAGGATGAGGTCGGGGAGGAGAGGTTTGGAAACTGGTGAAGTCAATGTTGATGCTATGTGGTCGAACGGTCTCAAGGCTGAAGGTGAGACATTCTTCCTCCAGTCATTCGGTGGCTTAGATTTGGCGGTGGAGGAGGATCCTTGGAGAATTGGGAGGGGAATTGAAGTAGTCGGCCACAGGGCGATGGGGTTGTTTGGTGCATATGTCCCAGAAATGTTCCCTGAAACATTTCACGAGTTGGCATCCTGTCTCCCCAATGTAGAGGAGACCACATCGAGAGCAACGGACACAGTAGATGAGGTGTTTGGATGTGCAGGAGAATCTCTGTTGGATGTGAAAAGATCCTCTGGGGCCTTGGATGGAGGTGACGGGGGGGGTCTGGGCACAGGTTTTACACCTCCTGCGGCAGCAAGGCAAGTTGCTAGGAGTGGAGGGTGGGTTAGTGGGGAGACGCGGATGCAATGGTCTCTGTGGAATGCAGTGGGGGAAGGGAATATATATCTCTGATGGTGAGATCTGATTGTAGGTGGTGGAAATGGCGGGAGATAAAGCGTTGTATCCAGAGATTAGTGAAGTGGAAAGTGAGGACCAGGGGATGTTCTATCCTTGTTGTGGTTGGAGGAGTGGGATTCAAGGGAGGAGGTGTGGGAAGTGGAGGAGATGGACTGGAGGGTGTTGTTGATCATGTAAATTGCAGCCCTTGAAATCAGAGGTCATCTGGGATCAAAAGAGAAAATGCTGGAAAATCTCAGCAGGTCTGGCAGCATCTGTAAGGAGAGAAAAGAGCTGACGTTTCGAGTCTAACTGACCCTTTGTCAAAGTCAGTTAGACTCAAAATGTCAGCTCTTTTTTCTCCTTACAGATGATGCCAGACCTGCTGAGATTTTCCAGCATTTTCTCTTTTGGTTTCAGATTCCAGCATCTGCAGTAATTTGCTTTTATCATCTGGGATGTCTTGGAGTGGAATTGTTCTTTCTGGGGGCTGAGGCAGAGGAACTGGAATTAAGGGAATGTGTTTTTACAAGAGGATTGGTGGTGGGGGCAGGTGGTGGGAGGAGTTGTAGTCAAAGGGCCACACTAGACCTTGTGTTGGGGAATGAGCCTAGACAGATGATCGAAGTTTCAGTGGAGGAGCATTTTGGGAACAGTGATCATAATTCCACAAGTTTTAAGATAAGGTTATGGATAAGGATAAGACTGGCTCTCAGGTGAAAGTGCTAAACTGGGGAAGGTAATAGCAACAGTATTAGGCAGGAACTGGAGAAATTAGGTTGGGGCAACTGTTTGGAGCAGGATAAATCTACATCTAACATGTAGGAATCTTTTAAAGCCTGATTGATCAGAGTTCAGGATCAATATGGTTCTGTGAGGATGGAAGAGAAGGAATGCAAGAGATATTGAAAGTTTAGTCAAAAATAGAAAGAAAGCATAGAAAAGATTTCAAAATTGCAATCAGACAAAGCCCTCGAGGAATATGAAGTAAGGAGGAAAGAACTTCTACAGGGAAGCGTGAGGGCCAAAAGGAGCCATGAAATTAGATTAGATTAGATTCTCTACAATGTGGATACAGGCCGTTTGGCCCAACCAGTCCACACCAACCCTTCGAAGAGTAACCCATCCAGACCCATTTCCCTCTGACTAATGCACCTTACACTATGGACAATTTAGCATGGCCAATTCACCTGACTTGCACATCTTTGGACTGTAGGAGGAAATCGGAGCACCTGGAGGAAACACAGACAGACACGGGGAGAATGTGCAAACTCCACACAGTCAGTCGCCCAAGACTGGAATCAAACCTGGGACCCTGGAGCTGTGAGAAATGTCCTTGTCTAAGAGGATTATGGAGAATTCCAAGCCATTTTATTTATACTTTAGGTACAAGAGGGTAAATAGGGAAAGGTTAGGTACATGCAAGGACAAAGGAAAGCATTTATACATGGAGTCAGCAGAAGTGAATGAGATTCTTAATGAATATTTTGCATTTGTATTCACCAAGGATAAGGCCATGGTTGATGGCAAGATTAGTGAGGAGTATGTTGATAGTCTAGGGCATGTCAATATTAGGAAAAAGGTGGTGTTGGGTGACTTGAAAAACATTGAAGTAGGTAAGTCCCCAGGACCTGATGGGATCTATCCCAGGATACTGAGGGAGGACAGGGAAAAAATTTCTGGGCTCTTGATACGGATCTTTGTATCCTCTTTAGTCAAAAGCAAGGTCTCAGAAGACTGGAGAATAGCCAATGTTGCTGTTTTGTTTAACAAGGGTAACAGGGATAATTTAGGAAATTTTAGGCCGGTAACCCTTTCAGTCGTGGGAGGGAAATTATTGTAGAAAATTCTTAGGGACAGAATGCACTTATTAGGGATAGTCAACATGGCAGTAAGCAGGGGACTTCTTGTCTCACAATCTTGATTACATTTTTTGAAGGATTGATAAAGGTGATTGATGAGAATAACATAATGGTTGTTGCCAACATGGACTTCACTAAAGAATTTGACAAGGTTCCTCGTGATAGGCTGGTCCAAAAAATCAAATTTTACAGAATCAATGGTGAGTTGGCAAGTTGGATCCAAAATTGGGTTTGCCATAGAAGTCAGAGGATAGTTGTGGACAGGTGTTTTTTTGACTGGAGGTCTGTGACCATAATGCTCCACAAGGATCAGTGCTGGAATATATATGTGATTTAGATGATAATGTCAGTGTTCTGATTAATGAGTTTGCAGATGACATGAAAATTGGTGGCATTGTGGATTTTGAGAATTATCAAAGGATATTCCAACATACAAGCCAGTTGGAAAGTTGGACAGAGAAACAGATGGAGTTTAGTCTCGACAAGTGTGAAGTGATGCATTTTGAGAGGTCAAATACAAGAGGAAGGATTACAGTAAATGGCAAGAACCTTAGGAGTATTGATATATAGAGGGATCTTAGGATGCAAATCCGTAGCGCTCTGAAAGTAGCTACAGGAGTGAATGAAGTAGTAAAGGTGTGTGGCATGCTTATATTAGATTCCCTACAGTGTGGAAACAGGCCCTTAGGCCCAACAAGTCCACAAGAACCCTCTGAAGCGTAACCCATTCAGACCCATTTCCCTGTGACTAATACACCTAACACTAGCATGGCTAGTTCACCGAACCTGCACATGTTTGGATTGTGAGAGAAAACCCACACTGACATGGGGAGAATGTGCAAACTCTTAGCAGACAATTGCCCAAGGTGGGAATTGAACCCAGGTCCCTGGTGCTGTAAGGCAGCAGTGCTGACCACTGAGTCACCGTGCCACCAGTGCTAGCTTTCATTGGCCGGGGTATTGAATATAAAAGTTGGCAAGTCACATTACAGATATAAAAAAAACCTTTAGTTAGGCCTCGTTTGGAGTACTGTGTGCAGTTCAGGTCTCTACACTTCAGGATGGATGTGGAAGCCTAGAGAGGATGTAAAAGAAGTTTACCAAGATGTTGCCGACTTGGAGTTTATTAGTTATAAGGAGAGGTTGACCAAACTTGGATTGTTGTTGCGAGAGTGTCAGAGGCTGAGGGGCAACCTGACAGAATTATATAAAATTATGACAGGCATGGATAGGATGGATAGTCAGAGTAATTTTCCCAGCGTGGAAATGTTAAATACTAAGGAGCATAGGTTTAAGGTGAGAGGGGGAAGTGTAAAGGAGGTGTGCAGTGCAAGATTTTTTAACACAGAGTGTGGTGGATGCCTGGAATGCACTGTCGGGAAGGTTTAAGAAGCAGATAGCAAGAGGCATTTGGATCGACACAAAAACAGGCAGAGAATAGAGGGATACAAACCAAGTGCAGACAGATGAGGTTAGTTTAAATGGCATTATGATTGGTGCAGACAAGTTGGACTGAAAGGTTTGTTCTTTGCTGTACTGTGCTCTGTTCTAAAATCATATGTGATCTATTCAATCATCAGAGAGTACTGTCCCTGATTATGTATTTTGCACTATATAGCAAGACACAGTGTAATGCTAGATTCAGAATGAACTTTGCTAGAGGAGATCTTATTTTTTGACCATGTCTCTGTCACTTGTTCTTCAACTGAGTGGTATAGTTCTTTGAATCCTTTGATCCATCCTTTTGATATTTCAGCCCTCTACAAGAAAAATAATTTTTGAATGCACAGTCAGTGTGAGAGAGACATCATTGAAGTGAAACAGCAATTGAATATACATGAGAATTTGGTTCAAAGTGGGAATTTGGTGTAAAAGGCAAAGAGGTGATTTAAGTAAGGTTTACTACAATAAGTGTGCTGAATGGGGAATTTGTTGAAGAGTGGGTGGTGGTGCTTTTTTCTACTACTATTCTTGAGCTTCCAATATTTGGTTACCTTTTTCTTCCAACAAAAGAATCACATAAGTCATAAGTGTTTATGAAATGTGTCAAGGCACTTTTGGGGGATTAAACATTGAAACATAGAAGTAGACCATTAGGCCCTTTGAGCCTGTTCTGTCATTCAATATGATCATGGCTGATCCTCCAACTCATTACCCTTTTCCTGTTTTCTTTCCATACCCTTTGGTCCTTTTATTTCTAAGAACTCCGTCTATTTACTTCTTTAAAACATTTAATGTTTTTGCCTCAATTGCTTCCTGTGTCAGAAAATTACACAGCCTCATTTATCTCCAGGCAAGTTAATTTCTCCTAATCTCAGTCCGAAATGACTTACTTTGCTTAAACTGTGACACCTGGTGCTGAACTTCCTAGTCATCAGGAAGTCATCATGCCTTCCCCTACTTTTATCCTGTCTCATCATTTCAGAATTTTTCAAAGTTTCTATGAAATTCCCCTAAGTTTTATAAACTCATGCGAATATAGACGTAACCTGTTCAAATCTCTCTTCATACATCAGTCTTGCCATTCCTGGAATCAGTCTGCTAAACCTTTGTTGCATTCTCCCCATAGCTATTCTTTTTTAGACAAGGAAATTAATACTGCACAGAACACTCAAGAGTGGTCTCAATACTTACAGCAAGATATTTCTGCTTTACTCAAATCCTCTCTCTGAAGGCCAACACACCATTTGCCTTCCTCACTGTCTGCTGCACTTGCATACTTACTTTCAATGATTGGTGTATCAGAACACTAAGGCCCTGTTGCACCTCTTACTTTACAAACCTATTTCCAATCAGATAATAATCCACCTTCCTTTTTTTTTGCTAGAAAAGTGGTAATCTCACATTTATCCATATAACTTTCATCTGCTTTTCATTTGCCCACTCACTCAACATGCCCAAGTCACACGGAGGCCATCTGTGCATCTTCCTCACTGTTCACCATCCCTCTCAGATTGTGTCTTCTGCAAACTTGGAGATATCATATTTAGTTTCCCGATTTAAATCATTAATATATATTGTGGATAGTCTGATCCAAGCACTGTGGATCTCTGTGGTGCCCCACTTCATATGTTGTGATGAAAGTAAGGTCACTGTTGAAGCAGCTGAAGATGGTTGGCCTGAGGACACTACCCTGAGGAACTCCCGTAGAGATGTCCTGGAGGTGAGATCATTAAATGGAAAATGACTGCAGAATGTCAAGGTATCGGGGATCTCGGTTTTCTGCGGCATGAGTCATAAAGTATTTGGATGTAAGCACAGCACATAATATGAGTGAGTCCAGAACAAGGAGAGACTGTTCTAAAATTAGGAGTTTTCTTTTTAGAACACAGAAAAGAGATTTTCTTTTTGTTTCTCAGAGAGCTGTGTGACTTTGGAATTACCTGCCTCAGAAAGCAGGAGAAGCAGAATCATTGAACATTTTGTTAAGGCAGACCTAGGTAGATTCTTGTTAGACAAGAATATCAAAGGTTGTCAAATGTTGATAGGAATGTAGAATTTGGAACATAAACAGATTAGAAATAATCTTATTGAACAGCTGAGCAGGTTTGAAGGGCTTAGGATCAGCTGGGGATCTGTGTGTAGTCTCTCAAGCCCCAATCCACAAACGTAGCAATTTTATTTGTGCTATGATGTGGAGGTGCTGGTGTTAGACTGGGGTGGACAAATTTTAAAATCTTGCAATACCAGGTTATAGTCCAACAGGTTTAATTGGAAACATTAGCTTTTGGAACGCTGCTCCTTCTTTGGGTGGTTGTCACCTGATGACGGATCAGCGCTCCTAAAGCTAGAGCTTCCAAATAAACCTGTTGGACTATAACCTGGTCACAGAGTCATAGAGTCATAGAGATGTACAGCATGGAAAAAAAATCCTTCGAGCCAACCCCAGTCCATGCTGACCAGATATCCTGACCCAATCTAGTCCCGCCTGCCAGCACCCGACCCATATCCTTCCAAACCCTTCCTATTCATATACCCATCCAAATGCTCCTTACATTTTGCAATTGTACCAGCCTCCACCACATCCTCTGGCAGCTCATTCCATACACATACCACCCTCTGTGTGAAACAGTTGCCCCTTACGTCTCTTTTATATCTTTCCCTCTCACCCTAAACCTATGCCCTCTAGTTCTGGACTCCCCGACCCCGGGAAAAGACTTTGTCTATTTATCCTATCCATGCATCTCATAATTTTGTAAACCTCTGCAAGGACACCCGCAGCCTCCAACACTTCCAGGGAAAACAGCCCCAGCCTGTTCAGCCTCTCCCTATTGCTCAAATCCTCCAACCCGGCAACATCCTTATAAATGTTTTCTGAATCCTTTCAAGTTTCACAACATCATTCCAATAGGAAGGAGACCAGAATTGCATGCAATATTCTAACAGTGGCCTAACCAATGTCCTGTACAGCCGCAACATGACCTCCCAACTCCTGTACTCAATACTCTGACCAATAAAGGAAAGCATACAAAATGCCTTCTTCACTATCCTATCTACCTGTGATTCCACTTTCAAGGAGCTATGAATCTGCACTTCAAGGTCTCTTTGTTCAGCAACACTCCCTAGGACATGACCATTAGGTGTATCAGTCTTGCTAAGATTTGCTTTCCCAAAATGCAGCACCTTGCATTTATCTGAATTAAACTCCATCTGCCACTTCTCAGCCCATTGGCCCATCTGGTCCAGATCCTGTTGTAATCTGAGGAAACCTTCTTCATTGTCCACCACACCTCCATTTTTTGTGTCATCTGAAAACTTACTAACCATACCTCTTATACTCACATCCAAATCATTTATATAAATGATGAAATGTAGAGGACCCAGCACTGATCCTTGTGGCACTCCACCGGTCATAGGCCTCCAGTCTGAAAAACAACCCTCCACCACCATCCTCTGTCTTCTACCTTTGAACTAGTTCTATATCCAAATGGCTAGTTCTCCCTGTATTCCATGAGATCTAACCTTGCTAACCAGTCTCCCATGGGGAACCTTGTTGAATGCCTTACTGAAGTCCATATAGATCACATCTACTGTTCGGCCCTCATCAATCCTCGTTGTTACCTCCTTGATCACACCATTTCACCTCATTTTACCATGACCAAGTTGGTGCCGCAATCCAGTCAGAAGGCTTTGCTTTGTTCCCCTCATCAGCCGAAAAGATTTCCATTGCACCAACATTCAAGTCACTTGTGATCATTGGGAGGAGAAGGGCTTATGCCCGAAACGTCGATTCTCCTGCTCCTTGGATGCTGCCTGACCTGCTGCGCTTTTCCAGCAACACATTTTCAGCTGTGATCATTGGTACCCCATTTCAAGAAGTCTGACTAGGTATCCTGGAAGTTGCTCTGATACCTGTCATCTTGAGAACTCTCATGTTCTTGCTTCATTCTAAATGTCTTATAAGAATATTACTGGGAGATGTCAGTAACAGTGGCTTAGACTTTTCTTCGATCAGGGTGATCATGAAGCAGACAATAGCCTTCCTAAAGATGATGTTATGGTGTTTAAATTGGTCTGGGGGTACTCTTAAAGCAGAGTCTGGGCAGAGTATGTCACATAATCATTGCATGCTGTGTTCTGCAAAACTGGAACAGACAAACAGGAAATATCATGATTTGGAGATGCTGGTGTTGGACTGGGGTGTACAAAGTTAAAAATCACACAACACCAGGTTATAGTCCAACAGGTTTAATTGGAAGCACACTAGCTTTCGGAGCGACGCTCCTTCATCAGGTGATGGATAGGAAATATCATGGAAGCTGACGAATTGGAAATGTCTGTGGAGGAAGATAAGGACGTAGGGCAGGAATAGTATCACCTTGATCCTGATAGAATTTTGCAGCACTGGGTGGAACAAGCCAAGCAGGACTGAATTGAACCCCGGTTCCTATAGTTGAGAGCTGCAGTAAATGAACAGTCATTGATCTGTTGTTGCTTCAAAAGCAAGCAGTCCTTGTCTGAAGCAAATGTAGCCTTTTTGTTCTTTCTTCTTGGCTTTTTCTGTTGTTCAATAAAAGTTGATGCTTTTAGTCGTTTGAAGGTTTCCAGCCTTGATGTTCTCTACTGAATAATGTGTTACTCTGTTAGCCGTTAGGGAAATAATGCACTCGTTTAGACAGGATTCTGACATAGCGTCACATTGAAGAAAAGTAGCCTGTGTGGCTTAACTCTTGGAGCTGCAGTTACAATGATTGACAATCAGACACATAATAATGTAAAATAGCCATATATCTATAATGATGAGCTCCTACAGGCAATGAGATGTCACCCGTGCCACGTATAAGCCCTCAGAATCTTTTCTTTATCAATCCCCTCCGACAACATGCACTATGAGGGGCAGTTCCTGACGGCAGCTTTTGACATGGAGCATGCTGGGATTTAAATATGGCACCAGTGTAAGGAATCCCATGAGATCATGGCAGCAGTGAGTTCTTCTGACACTGGTAAATGCACAACAGTGTAAATGGGGTGCAGTAGAAACACAGTGCATATATAATGAATGATCAGTGGGGAATTGTGTGAGAAATCTCAATAGGGCTCATGGAATGAAACCCTATATGAAACTCTCTGAAATTGACACTTAGCCAACTTGAAACAGATGATTTGTCATTAATACACTGATCATTTTGGGATCATACTATACACATTTTGGTAATTATGTTTCCTGCCTAAGAAAATGATTACACTACCACGCTATCTGTATTGAATTAATAGGTCATTTGGTCCTCTGAGCTCTCTCCACCATGCAATTAAAAAATTGATGATCCATGAGGCCTGAGCTCCATGTTCCCACCCACATCTAATAACCATTGAGTCCCTATGTTAGTCAAGAATTTGTCTACCTCTGCCTTAAAAGTGTTCAATGATCTTGCCTCTGTTACATTTCATAGAAGTTCAAAAGATACATAAACTTCTGAGAGAAAGAATTCCTCCTCATCTCAGTCTTAAATAGCAAATCCTTCATTTGTAAACTGTGTCCAGCATTTCTAGTCTTTTGAACAAGGAGAAACATCCTTTCAGTATAAACTCTGCTAAACCTCCTCAGGATCATTCATATTTTAATAAGATCAATTTTCATTCTTCTAAACCTCAATCAATACAGAATCCAGGCTTTATCCTGCCTTCCCTCATATAACACCCCTATCCCAGGGGTCCATCAAGTGAATATTCTCTGAACTGCCTCTAATGCATTTCCATCATTTTTAAATAGGGAGATTAAACTGTACATAGTATACTAGATTTGACCTCACCAGTGCTCTACACAGCTGTAACAAAACATGTTATTTTTTATAGGCCATTGCCCTTACAATAAATGATCATTATGATTTAATTGGATGCAGATCAGCCTGACGAATTGAAGGTGAATGGGGGTGGGATGGTGGTGATAGGTCAGAGAGAAAGGTGGGGGAAGGTAGCAAAGAATACAAGAGTACTTGTATGAATTCAAGTCCATACCAGAGTTACCTGATACAGGCAGTCATTTGTAAGAAATTTTCAAATTATTTATTATTTCTTAAGAAGCAGCAGTTAAATATGATACATTAGATAATTAGAGAAAAAAAGAAATGTTTACAATCCAAGACAGTTGAGGATGGTTCACTGATATCAGAGAACCAATAGACTACTGGCATGTAATATGTTGATCTTATTAAAGTTCTGAAGGCAGCATCCTGCTGTCTAGCTAAAGTGTTCAGGAATGCTTCTCTGGATCTTTCCTCCTTCTAATCCATCTTCCATCTGAAGAATTCAGCTGCCTGATGATGATTGTCGCCTATAATGACTGCCCTCTGACAGAGCACTTGATAATGCTCTGTTTCATGGGTTGGCAATACACTCCGTGTCAAGCATTCATCTGAATGCTTCAGCAAATGTGCTGTAAACTCTCAAAATCAGAATAACTATTTACTCCTTGCCCTTGCCCAACTTCACCTGAAGGTTACTTTTCATTCTTTTTAAGAATAAAACATATTTTCCCTAAACATTATTACATTCATAATAGGGTATATACAATGTCAAATAATTATTTAATGTCACCTGATGGAACATAATGCTACTTACTATCACTTTTGTTTTGTTTACAAGAAACTAACATTCTGGGAAAGCAAATAATTCAGACAGTCAGTGTCATAGAGATGTACAACATGGAAACAAACCCTCCTGTCCAACTCGTCCATGCCAACCAGATATCCTGAATTAATCTAGTCCCATTTGCCAGCACTTGGTCCATATCCCTCTAAACCCTCCCGATTCATGGACCTATCTAGATGTATTTTATATGTTGTAATTGTATCAGCCTCCACCACTACCTCTGGCAGCTCGTTCCTGTAACATCAGTTACACAAGATCTCATGCTCCACAGGAAATACAAGAAAAGGTCTGATTTAAAGAGACCCCAACTTCCAGTAGCTTTTTACACTCTCGGAAGTAGACTTCTAAAGTATTTTGTTTTTATCAAACTGGTTGATGTGAGACAAGACGACTGAACACAATTCCCAATTTAGATCAGAGTGGTGCTGGAAAAGCACAGCAGGTCAGGCAGCATCCGAGGAGCAGGAAAATCGACATTTCGGGCAAAAGCCCTTCATCAGGAATAGAGGCAGGAAGCCTCCAGGGTGGAGAGATAAGTAGGGGAGGGGGGCTGGCGAGAAGGTAGCAAAGATTACAATAGGTGGATGGGGGTGGGAATGGAGGTGATAGGTCAGAGGGGAGGGTGGGGGAAGGTAACAAAGAGTACAATAGGTGAATGGGGGTGGGGATGGAGGTGATAGGTGAGAGAGGAGGGTGGGGGAAGGTAGCAAAGAGTACAATGGGTGAATGGGGGTGGGGATGGTGGTGATAGTCAGAGAGGAGGGTGGGGGAAGGTAGCAAAGAGTACAATGGGTGAATGGGGTGGGGATGGTGGTGATAAGTCAGAGAGGAGGGTGAAGCGGATAGATGGGAAGGGAGATCGGCAGGTAGGGCAGGTTATGGGGATAGTGCTGAGCTGTAAGGTTGGAACTGGGGTAAGGTGGGGGGAGGGGAAATGAGGAAGCTGGTGGTGTCCACATTGATGTCCTGGGGTTGAAGTGTTCCAGGGCAGAAGATGAGGCATTATTCCTCCAGGCGTCGGGTGGTGAGGGAGCGGCGGTGAAGGAGGCCCTGGACCTGCATGTTCTTGGCAGAGTGGGAGGGGAAGTTGAAATGTTGAGCCACGGGGCAGTGGGGTTGATTGGTGCAGGTGTCCCGGAGATGTTCCCTAAAGTGCTCTGCGAGGAGGCATCCAGGCTCCCCAATGTAGAGGAGACTGCGTCAGGAGCAGCAGATACAATAAATGACATTGGTGGATGTACAGGTAAAACATTGATGGATGTGGAAGGCTCCTTTGGGGCCTTGGATGGTGATGAGGGAGGAGGTTTCGGCACAGATTTTGCAATTCCTGCGGTGGCAGGGGAGGGTGCCAGGAAGGGAGGGTGGTTTGTTGGGGGCGTGGACCTGACCAGATAGTCACGCAGAAAGCGGATAGGGGTAGGGAGGGAAATATATCCCTGGTGGTGGGGTCCGTTTGGAGGTGGCGGAAATGTTGGCAGATGATGTGGTTTATGCGAAGGTTGGTAGGGTGGAAAGTGAGCACCGGGGGGTTCTGTCCTTGTTACAGTTGGAGGGGTGGGGTTTGAGGGCGGAGGTGCGGGATGTGGACGAGATGCTTGGAGGGTATCTTCAACCACATGAGAAGGGAAATTGCGATCTCTAAAGAAGGAGGCCATCTGTTGTGATCTGTGGTGGAAGTGGTCCTCCTGGGAGCAGATACGGCAGAGACGGAGAAATTGGGAATACGGGATGGCATTTTTGCAGGAGGTAGGGTGGGAAGAGGTGGGTTGGTAAAAAATGTCAGTGTCAAGTAGGTCGTCATTAATGGAATTGGAGAGGTCCAGGAAGGGGAGGGAGGTGTCAGAGATGGTCCAGGTGAATTTAAGGTCAGGGTGGAATGTGTTGGTGAAGTTGATGAACTGCTTAACCTTCTCGCGAGAGCACAAGGTGGTGCCGATGCAGTCATCAAAGTAGCGGAGGAAGAGGTGGGGAGTGGTGCCGGTGTAACTACGGAAGATGGACTGTTCTACGTAGCCAACAAAGAGACAGGCATAGCTGGGGCCCATACGGGTGCCCATGGCTACCCCTTTGGTCTGGAGGAAGTGGAAGGATTCAAAGGAGAAATCCTGCTGCCCTGCTCTTATGCGTCTAATGGGATTCTTTTATTAGAGCCCCAACTTCCTCTTCAATGCTCATTTCACCATCATGAGACAAACCCGTCACATGCAACTTCACCACAACCAGTCTAAATCCATTAATGTGAAAGAAATAAAAAAGTTACATGATTCGAAATGATTCACACAACACAAGAATATCAATGCAATGGTTTACAGAGTGTGTGCCCATAATTGAGAGTGTGCTTCTGAATCAACCAGCCAATTTCAGTTGTTGAGAAGTTGTTTTCACTGTAAGGCTATTTCCTCTGGATAGGGGAGTCGAGAACATAGCTCCCAAGATAAGGAATTGGTCATTTAGGATTGAGATGGAAGGAAATTTAATCACTTAAAGAATTGTGAAATTTTGGAATGCTGTAAGGCAGACAACAGTTGATGCTCCAGTATTGAATATGTCGAAGTTTGAGACAGACAAACTTTTGCTATTAATAAGTTTTGAGAAAGTAGGGAAGTATGTTCTATCCTGCTCTGATCTCTCACATGAACAGGGGTAGGCCCCTTGAGCCTGTTCCTCCATTTAACGAGATCAAGGTTGATCTGTGGCCAAATTCCACATACCTGCCTTTGGCCTATATCCTTAATACCTTTGCTCAAAAAAGATTTCTCGAAGAGATTTAACATTAACAACTGACCCAGCATCAATTGCCATTTGTGGAAGAGAGTTCCAAACGTCTACCACCCCGTGTGTGTAGACAAGCTTCATAACATCTCTGGGGACCAATCTGATCCCAATTTTCAGACTATGCTACCTGGTTCTAGAATCTCCAAACAGTAGAAATAGCTTATTTTTATCTACCTAGTCTTTTCCTGTTAATATCTTGAAGACTTCGATTAGATCATCCATTGATATTCCAAATTCTAGGTAACGGACCTAATTTGTATATCTCTGCTCATAACTTAACCCCTGAAGTTCAGGTATCATTCTTGTAAACCTACGTTGTACTTTTTCCAAGGTCAATATATCCTTCCTGAAGCGTAGTGCCCTGATCTGCTCACAGTGCTACAAGTGGATTCTAACCCAAGTTTGCAGAACCTTTGTATCTTTGTATTCTGGTCCTCTAGATATAAAGGCTAGCATTCCATTAGCTTTCTTGGCAAATTTAGGAACTTTTTCATGCACCTGGCCTCCAAGTCTCTATGGATATCATAGAGTCATAGAGATGTACAACATGGAAACAGACCCTTCGATCCATGCCGACCAGATATCCCAACCTAATCTAGTCTCACTTGTCAGCACCCGGCGCTAAACTTCATACTATTTATATAGTACCCTGATCTATCTTTTTTTATTGTATTGTATTCCTGCATATCCTTCCTTTCTTCGGAAACATTGGTCTTATTTATTTGAGTCTAGTTTAATGAGCTTCTGTAGTAACTTTTTCTAAACAAAGGTGTACAAGCACAGGAAGCATTTTCCACTAGGCTGTGTGTGTATAAAAGCTCCATGTCTAATATCATGTAATAATTATTGTTGGATGACAAATTTACAGCATATTTCTGACCCGAATGAATTGTGTTGAAGGAATGAGGAAATCAGCCACTCAGTAGTCTTACTAGTTTCCTGCTAGACATTACCGCCTGCCAGTGTGCACAATTAGTCTTAATGCCAAAATTATCCTGGAGATTTACACTTGCAATAGTGTATTTAAATTGTAGCATCAAATTTTAATAAAAAATTCCAGATAAATTATAATAAACATTATAACTTACATAACATATCATGGCATGGGTGGTATGCTGGTTCAGTGGTTAGCACTGCTGCCTTAGTGTGCCAGGGACCTGGGCTTGATTCCAGTCTCTGTGTGCAGGTTGCAGATTCTCTTGATATCTGAATGGGTTTCTGCCAGGTGCTCCAGTATCCTCCCCAACGTCCAGAGATGTGCAAGATAGATGGATTGGCTACTCTAAAAATTGGTCTGCAGTGTCCAGAGATATGCAGGCTAAGTGGATTAACCATGGTAAATGCGTGGTTATGGGAATAGAATGGGTCTGGGTAGAATGCTCATCAGAGACTTGATGTAGACCTTTATGGGCCAAATGACCTTTTCCACACTGTAGGGATTCTATGATTCATGTCATTACTCATCAATGTCAGAATTTCTGAGGACATTTTGGACCAGTCTGCCATTTCCTTCACTCAAGGAACAATTGAAGGTCATTTTTAAACTTCTACTCTCAATTAAAATCAATAGTGTTTGAAATTCCTTTTGACAAATACAAGTCCTGAAAAATAATCATGGCAATGACTAGGGAATGGCACAAGTTATTGCTCTAAGTCTAACATTTTTTAAACCTTTAAACTTGCTTTCCATTGGCCTCAGATTGCTTAGCTTCCAGTAGGTTCTGTGGAAATAAAAATGGGAAGCGTTTTAAAATTTGTTCTTTGTTCATGAACACTCTTGTTTTGCTATGACACAAACTTAAGATCTACCTGACATCTACCCTTATTTCAAATTTATTTCATTTTTCACAAGTAATATATAATTTAATTGTGAAGCCCTTATCAATCTAAGATCTAATTTACCAGGCAATGCAATTTATCAAACATTCAAGTGGTTTCCAACTACCGTGTCGTTTGAAAAATCATATAAATAATTAGTTTACTACCAACACTTCTACTATCATTCTCAAATGTTCCTTCAGAAATTACAATAAAAAATGTAATATAAACATAATATTTCATTTAAGAGCCAAAGTTTTTTTTAAAGTAACTTCAACTATTTGCAGTACTGCAGGAGGGGCATATATCCCAATTTCTCTTGTGCATAAAAACGATAACATCACAGCTTACCCTCAAGGTCAAGATTATAGGGTTCACAAAGGCCCAAGGTGAAGAACAACAAGTGGAAACTGAGTGGAAATTGGATTGTGTAGTGATTGAAACCAGAGCTTTGTGGAGCTCATTGACTGTGAGATCCTGGATTGGGCTTGTTAACCTGGGCTAATCAAGAAGCTCTGGCTGACAGATAAATAGTAAATTCAGAAGATCTCCTCGGTCTAGGGATTGGCTCCGAGCTGACTGGTCAGAGCCCATGTACTGTGCACATATAAATCAAGGGTGACTTAGTGACAGGATACCAGTCTTTGTGCAGTTATTTCAGATTGACAGCAGAGCGTTTCAACATCTCTGAGACCTGCAGTTGCCCTTACTATTCCTGACACTACCATTCATTCTAGGCCCTTCTGAGAATCAGAAACGTATCAGGCTTTCACTTGAAGCAGTGAAATGAATTGAGGCAGGAAAATCAGGTGATTATGTGGCTGGCAAAGGTCCAATACACTGGCTGCATTACTCTGTTTATAGCCTGGCCAGAGCCAGCCAACTACTATGCGCTTCACTACATCCCTGGTAAAATCACCTGATGAAGGAGCGTCACTCCGAAAGCTAGTGTGCTTCCAATTAAACCTGTTGGACTATAACCTGATGTTGTGTGATTTTTAACTTTGTACACTCCAGTCCAACACCGGCATCTCCGAATCATAATCCCTGGTAAAAGTAATTGTCAATAACACTGAAATTTTGTTGATTACCTCATGTTAAAGTATGTCTCAACTCAATTTACATTTCTTTCACCTTATTAACACACATACAAATTTTAATTCCTAAATCTAAATATAGAACAGATATAACAAAATGCTGTACTCAATGTTTAAATGCAGGAATAACTTAAAAGAATTAGCTAAGTTATGAAAAAGCTGCAAATTC